>NW_024538373.1:0-8694 GCF_016628075.1 Suillus paluster
CTCGAAGCACACCACCTTACTTTTTGCAGCTCTGTCGTTTCTACGCCTCATTGCTCAAGTTCTCGATCGTGATGCGCTTCTGATGCAGACTCCACTGAAATGGCACACTTCACCTTGCGCAACTCTCGGTTCGAAGAGGCAAACGCTCTGTATTGCATCTTCGCATCGGGGAGGTTTTGACTCTTTCTACACCACTTTGATATAGCAAATTTTGTCTTACCCTACGCATGTTTTCATCTCGTTCCATGGTCGCACGTCATTACTTACCACATGCCTTTATGATTAGCTATATGTCCTGCAACTCATATGATCCCAGTTTATGTCATGTCTCATTCGTCAATGTTCGCTGTTTGCATAGTGTTGTAACCTAGATGCACTTGCAGGTGTGTTTGAGGAAATCTAATCAACGGTTCAACACTCATCTCAGTGATAGGTATGATCGATTTTCTTTTTCCTCGCATCCGTGCCGGACCTGATCACTTCCACGTGCACCCCAGCTACTGAACAAGTCTGTTCAATATTCGTAATGCAGGCAGTTCAACCTGTATTCACAAGGTTCTGTCCCATAGCAGGCTCAGCATGCCGTTAACGGTTCTGGGACATCCCCGCAGCCGGACCGAAACTTGTTGCGACTTCCCAAAACGTCGAGTCGAGACGATAGCAGCTGCTATGTAAACCAAATGTACCATTTACCATCTCTTTAAGTCACACCCCCAATTGCACCCACCGAAACAAGTGACCCAGCTTTCAGATGAAAGATCCGGCGGCCAATATCAAGACGAAAGTCATCCTTGTTGGTATTGGGTAGGCGTGTTCCGGTTGAACTGTCCCGAATAAGCTGACTCACTGACGCTGAAGAGGCGCTACATGTTCAGGGAAGACAACGCTGGCTAAGCACACGAAGGATATTCTTCCCAATAGTGTCATCGTTCACCAAGATGTGCGTATTGATCTTGATGTGTCACGTGTATACGACGAGGAATCGCTCACTCGTGAATACCAGGATTTCTATCTGGTGGGACTGACTTTAAATAGCGTCTGATCTGATGTACTTACTCGGGGATCCGTAGCCGGACGAGATGCTTCCTACCAAAAACTGGGACGCACCGAGCGCCATTGACTGGCCTCGAATGCGGAAGTTTCTATCAGATGTGAAGTCCACCGGCGGCATCCCACTCGACCATATCAGTTATGATATCCCGGATGATGGGAAAGATGTGCCTATAGATGGGAATAGGACAAAGGCCTGGAAGGCACGCTTTCAAGACCTCGAACAACGCTGTTTGGTTGTCGCCAATACCAAGGTAATTTGGGTGTTAGTTGATGGATTTATGTTATACTGGGACCAGGTCTGTAATCTCGCTTGATTAAACTCTCATTGCAGAGCTTATTCGGGACTGATCGCTTTCAGGATGTTATTCGTCAGCTGGATGTTTGCATGTTCTTACGTGTACCGGGGCAAGTACTAAAGGAGCGGCGTGAAGCACGCGATCGGCTAGGTACATCCTCCATAAATTAGCTGAGCTCGTCTTACTTGCGGTTGTCCCTAAAACAGGTCGATTACCTTGGACTGATCCTGAAGGTTATTGGGATGATGTCTGCTATCCTGAGTATATTGTGACACATAAGGGCCTGTTCAAGGGTGAGGATGTTGAAAACGGCAAACCGAGCGAGGATCGGGTGAAAGGGTTGCTGGTGATTGAGCCTGAAGCCAAGGAGAGCATGAATATGATGGATATTGTAGAGGTCTGTTTGGAGAAGCTTACTAGTACGGTGAGCGACCTGTGCACGGGACATTGATTGTGCGCGCAGAATATTGAAACAGATTTTTAACACCTCCGAGTGTATATACTGTAAAACACTCAGTTGCCACCTGCTCTCGGTACCGAGGATTGCTCCGGCCGGGGCAGGGAAAACCCGCGGTACGCCGCTCTGGTGGTAAGTCGACGCTAAATAACATAGGCGAACGAGATTTCGGTGGTGTTGATCATACCATTGCACTACGCCAGTGACAGTGCGCATCGAAACATTATGAATAGCGAATAACCAAACACGTCCAAGTATGGGTCCAGGTGGGTGTATAGACAAACTGATGTGACAGTTTGGTCTTGAATCTCAGGCAGAGCACGCACAAAGTCACACATTTGTGTTCTTGCTGGTCAGTGATAAATGATCTATAACAATTGAACTTGAAGATGAGGGCGAAAGTGGGTATAGCTACTTACTCCGAGTCGTCGCCCCTGGGAGGCATCGGTATAGGCTTTAGTAGAATCAGAGGCCTGCCAAGCCTGAAGTCAGCTTTGATACATCATGCATAGCAAGTTCCTTACCAAGTTGGCAACATACCTCCCTCGTACGCCGATAAAATATTCTGCATCTGCATTATCCATCATGCATCACAGGGTGGCATCCACATTCCACCTGAACTGGCTGCATAACACCTTCATATGTGATATGCATGATATCCTGCGCCTCCACTGTCCGATCCGCTCTGGAGGCGATAGGCAAGTCCATGTATCCAAGTGATCTCCGTGTTTTTCTCCAGCGGGTCGAGTAAAGCGTAGCTACAGGACACACATAGCAGCATCTTACGAAGATGATATAACTAGCAAATTTGCCACCCGCCTATTCTCACTGTGTCACAAGGGCATAAATTTGCAAACGCTATATTAATGTGATCTCCAACTTTGCATGTAGAGTGCCATCGCAGTCCACATGCATAGTATTGCTAACAACACAGTCAGTTCAAGTCGTAAGGAGAACAACCACAGAATATGCTTGGTTGGTAGATTCACCGCTCAAACAACACGTGCAAATGGATCGAGATGGGGAAGCGTAAGGGAGAAGACTTACTCGTCCATCAACCAATCGTAAAACGACCAATATCATCTTATGGAACCTGGTACCTTGGATCTGCGTAGCCGACAGGGGAAGAGGGGTCATGGGACCGTCAGTTTGCCTTGGCTTCGAATGTGTTTAAACCTACCCCTCAGGAACAAGCACCCGACGTCCAATATGATACGAACGTAGCTGTTAAGGTGGACTTGTGCGACCGGGTTTCCCTCCGTGGGCCTCGATCATGAGTTCAGCTTCTGTGTGAGCTGGAAAACTATGCTGAGAAAGACTGAACCCGGTGCGCCACCACCCCTCAGTCCCTATGTAAAATTGCCACAACTATATACGTCCTGCAGGGATGGTGTCATCATATAAACAAGACTATACCACATACCCATCGCAACAAATTCTATGCCTACCTCCTCTGTAATCCGCAGGCGTTTCTGGAACATCCTGATGCGGAGACAAGCGACGAACTTGTTCTTGCACAGTCCATCCCCTTCATCATGCACATCAATCTCATCCGACGGACAACCCAAAAAGCGTCTCAAAGACTCGTCTTTGGCTGATTGGTGTACAATAAATTAGTTGACACTTTCGTGTGGGCATTATAGAACACTTACGATTAACGACACGTCCCAAATTCAGCGCCGTGAACAATTCGTGATTACTAGTGGTCATGCATGCAAGACGCATGTCGGAGGTACAAACAGACGAAATTTGGGAAATGCATCTATAAAACGCCACAAATGCATCGCTATAGTGATTCACGATTGCCCAATACAACGCGGTGTGACCTTTGATGTTGGGCGTCTGCAAAATATCGGGGAAATCTGTAGCTGTGAGAGCAGCAGCGCAAGCGTTGACATTTTGGACGACAGGGGAAGGCATGAAATCGGGTGCGGAGACAATATCACGAATGCGAGATAGAGTAGAAGTATGATCCGGTTTGCTTCGTGGGAAGGAAAATACAGATGACGGTCGTCTGCATTGGAATAACGCAGACATAGAAGTTGCAGGAGGTGCGCTCACCGACTTATTATCATCCTCGGACTTGGTAGCCATTGCAAGGGGAATTAGATCCACATAGCTAGGTCCTGTCAAATATTTCTTGCTTGCTCCAAGGCTAAGAATAAGCAGGAAATGACCAGCCGATAGCAAGTGCCAACCTTCTGCCAAAGAATACAGGGGTTGTGATGAAGAGAACGATAGAGACGACCCACGACCACAGACCTTTGACTTCGGTGCGCTTCGTATGAGGGATGCCTGTAAACACAGAATTTTGTAAGGCCATGCCAATATTTCGATGGTTTCGATCAGACCATCAGTGCAGGGCGCGCAACACCAATGAGTTTACAAGATATGTATACAACAGGCTTCCATTGCAATTTGGTACGCATCAAAACAATTATGAACAGCGAATACCGAGACCGTGAAAGTGGGGGGTAGTATCGGGTACATAGATAGTGGGAATGAACAAAAGAAGGTGGGTGTAGAGACAAACCGACGTATCAAGCTGAGTAAGTCCAGAACCCTGACGAGACTGACACTGACAGCACGAAATTTCATGATGATGGTTTGGTCTTGAATCTCAGGAGAGGGGCAAGACCAGATGGCGCACAAGCCTTCTTCAAGAACTCGTGCTGCAGAGAAACATTAGAGATGGGACTGATGGGACGGACAACCTCTACGTACCTGTAGGAGCTCACTCGAATTGGCGCGACTTTTGACATCGACACACAGGCATACGCTCAAGAAGTTCTTCAGTTCCTTGCTGAGCGCCTCAGGCTTCTTCAGCGTTGGCGTTCCGTTCGTCGCAATCAGGTATAGTGCCTTTAATGGTTCCTCATCAAGGTAAGGAGGCTCGTTCTCGATCATCTCAATTGCCATGATGCCGAGCGACCAGATGTCAACTTTGGCACCGTATTCCTTCTGTTTCACGACCTCCGGTGCCATCCAATATGGAGTACCAACCATTGTCGCACGCTTGGACTTCTGATCGGTAAGTTTGGCACAGAATCCGAAGTCGGCTGTGCATCAATGATCAGAGACCAGTGTAGGATTGCAAAAAAAAGCGCACTAATTTTAACGCGGCCCTGCGCATCAAGGAGGACATTATCGGATTTGATATCGCGGTGAATGATGGATTGGCTGTGTAAATGACACAGACCCTTGCATGTCTAGCAGCGTATGAGCATCACCCACGGATCATGCCGAATAAAAGGTACGCACTTCCAAACTTATGCTCGAAATCTGATCCTCTTCCAGTGTATTATTCTCTATGATGTCCGTGAGGGCACCGCCCTCCATGTACTCCATGACGACCCAGAGTTCATTGTTCTTCACGAGGTACGATTCAAGGAAGTTGACAATGTTGGGGTGTTGGGATTCCTTCATGACGAGAATCTCGTTCACAATGAGTTCCTTGCGTGGCTGGTGTGAGAGGTCCATTTCTTTGATCGCAACCTTCTTGTTTGTGGCAAGCGTTTTCGCAACATACACATGTCCAGAAGCGCTGTGAATAGCTTATCAATATTCGCCAGCAGCTAATGCAACGAAAACCTCACCCCTGCCCGACTTTCTTAATCTTGCTGTACAAGGTCTTCGGATCATCATCACACACAACACTCCGGAGCTTCTCCATGATCTGCGCCTCGGTCATCGTGCTGATCCGCTTCTCCTTCTCCTTGGGTTTCTTCTGCAGCGCCTCTGCAGCAGCAGCAATAGCTGGATCCTCGCCCTCGGGTGCAGTGACAGTAACATCCGGTGCCGGTGGCTCCTTCTTCTTCATCGTCTGCAAGGGCTTTACAGGTGGAGGACCAGCAATGGCTCCGGCAGCACCTGCCACAGGCTCAGTCGCAGGCTCAGAAGTAGCTGGGGCAGACTTGGAAGGCACCAAGGGAGGTCGATCGGCGGCGGCGGCAGCAGCAGCCTGCTGCTCCTTCAATTTCTGTCGCTCACGTTCACGCTCTTCGCGCCGCTGACGTTCTCTTTCCCGTTGCTCCCGTTCCTTCCGCTCTCGCTCTTGCTGCCCGATAGTATCCGTGCCCTCATTTCGCCTCGGGCCTTGGTCCAGTGAAGGTTTCCCAGCCCCTTGCTCGCGGGCCTGTGCTCGCGCACGGAGGTCGGCGGTTGATGGTGTGTGGTCAGGTACAGGGGGCTTGGGAACGGCAGGTGGGGGTCGTGTGGCTGTCAACAAGGGTCGCGGAGGGGCGGGTCGCGAGGCCTGCAGGGAGGTTGAAGCTTGCAACATTGGAGGAATTGCGGGTCGCGAAGGTGCGGCGGGGGAGGCGGGGGAAATGGTGTTTGCGTGCTGGGCATGTGAGCCATTCACGAGCTCAGCGGCACGGGCAGCGGCTAGGGCAGTTGTTGAGAGCCCGTTGGTTCCCGTCTCTGCTGGAGCGGAATCCTGCCGCTTGCGTGCTGTGTCGAGCGGGGATGTGATCTTGGGGAGATTAGATCCGCCGAGACCTGTGCCGCCAAATCGTGCAGGCGCATCTACACCATATGGTGAAAGAGTACTACTTGTCATGGTGGAGCCGACAAGGGTGGATGCTGCAGATGTCGCAGAGGCGGATCGTGACATCGAACCCATACCCATTTCCTCCAACTCGCGCTTCTGGTGATCAGTGTAAAATTCGAGTACGTCGAGGACGGCTTGAGGATCTTTAGCGTAATCTTCACGAGTGATTGCAGACTTTGTAAGTAGCTTGCTCCATTGTTCGGGCATTCCCTAGTAACACGGACGTGAGCGAGACAAAGCATATGACAATTTCAATGGAATTCGAGGAGATGCACGCACAGTGAAAGCACCTGATACGGGGTCAAATCCAACGTGGACCTTGTGCACAAAGTTGGTCGGGTTGCTAAAGCCCATCAAGGGGCTACGAGAGTATACATCGTCTTGCCATCCATAAAGCTCTTCGTCATTTTTGAGGGCGAGGTGATATCGTTTGTCCTTGGTCTCGAGGAGTAGACAATAAGGCTTGAGATCGACACGTTCGATATTCGTGATATCCTTGAGAGGGATGACGCTCTGCTGTGGTGATGTCTGTGATGGTCTGTCAGTATACGAAAGCGAAGATATGGAGAAGAAAAACAATGGAGAGATCGTGTATCCAATGACATGCTATTGCAGTGCCTCGATCGTTCCTCGAGGCGAAAAGCCAATTAGCCAATCTACCATGCGCTCACCTCGGTTTTGTGTATGGAAAGCGTCTGTTCCTTCAACACGAGCCATTTTCGGAGAAATATAAAACTTGCAAATCCCTCCTCTTTCATGCTAACCATCCCAGTTCTTACGACATGAGTGTTGAGCACTGCCTGAGAGTTGCGATTGGGCGATCCGCCTATCCCAGTGTAATCAGTCGAGTATGACGAGCCAGAGGAAAAGTTTGCGTTGTAGCCTGAACTTTGCAGAGCATTATGAGAAAATATTGGGCCCTCTGGTCCTCTTCGAACAGGTGCTTGGGGTGCAGGTCGAGAAGGCGTCAGATTCGTTGCTGTTACTTGGTTGAAGGCCATGGCAAATGCAAAAAGATTAACTGAGGCAAAGACAGGGAAGAGAATTGGGGTTCCTCGCTGGCGAGGAGGGCGAAATGTATAATGTCGTGGTCGTTCGTGATGATGGCGGGACTATGTACGACGTCCAGCAAAAGCTAATGTCCCTCTGATTGAACGGAGGCTTTCAAACTTGATACCCCAAAAATGGCGAACTTGGACCACAACACTGCCCGGATCTGTCCGCCAGGAAACACGAGTATCGCCACGGTAACCTGTGACAAGTATTGATCCTTCAAGGGTACTATGGTACAATTGAAGATCGCTCAGACACCGCATAATTATGTATGAGAAATGACATCTACTATAAGGCTCATTTCCGCCCTTGGGGCAGTTCAACGTCTATTATCCGATTCGCAGCCGCTGATCATCGAGACTCGAAAATGGAATCAACAAGGATGCAGTGCGCCGAAGGTATTCCAATCAGATGAAGGGAGACAGCAAGAACATATGAACAGACAAGTATGATAAACTACTTGTTTTTAGTCATCCTGTGGAATTTCAGTACATGCCTTCCCGACGAGAACCGTCTAAAACTCACTTATAGGTAAAACGCTTTTTAGTGTGCGCGAATTCACCAAGCTTATGGCCGACCATATCCTGCGTTATCGTCACCGGGACATAGTCTTTACCGTTATGCACCATGAAACGGATGCTGCCGAAAAAAATCACAATTAGCATATCGTACAAGTTAGAACAGAGGAAGAGTTGAGTATTTCAGAGTCTCACCCGACGAAATTTGGGAGGATAGTGGATGCGCGGGCCTGCGTTCTTATAGGAACATTGTTGACGAGTGCATCCTTCAGGTTCGGAAAGGCTACGAAGTATGGACCTGGGTAATGACATGGACACATATGAATGGAAAATCGATTATGCGGTGAATACAAGACAAACCTTTCCAAGCAGACCGCCCAGACCGAAGAATGAGCGAAGGTTGCATTACCAGTAGAAGAGAAGAACTATTGAAAGTCGAAACAGTCTGCTTATGTAACGCAACAATTGGACTTAAACGTAAAGCGCTTGCCATTGAAATTCATCGGCCCCTTCCCACATTTAGGGGAAGTCAAAGTAGACGATTTCAGCTGTTTTCAGCACTGTAAAGGGTCCAAAAACTCTGACAACCCCCGCTTTCATCTGTTTTCGAGAGGGAGCGCGCAGCGCCAAACGTGAACTGTCTCCTAAACCTCGTCATTAATTCCTGCATCTTAGCAGTCCTAAGCCTGTCTCCCTAAACCTCTTGATCCCTAAACTTTTTCATTAACACCGTCATTCCTAAACCTTACCCAATGCAAGCCTTGC
>NW_024538374.1:0-8680 GCF_016628075.1 Suillus paluster
CCATTATCCCGTAGTAACCTTACGAGCCTCGAATTCTATCCCACGTTCGACGACAAAGTAGACGGCTGGCCATTACTCTCAAGTCTGGTTAATGACCTTCCTCAGCTCAGGACAATAAGAATGAGAGGTAAGGCATGATCGAGAAGACATGCATTGGTTAACACCATCTCGTAGTCTTCGTTTTTCGCCGCTATGAGCACACGCTCTACTCTGGGGCAATTGCCCCTCTGTGCTTGTTCCGCAACTTAGAACATCTGGATCTTAGTATCAGCGGGCAGGTTCAGAGGGTCTTGGCTTCGCTGGCCTTCAGATCAAGTTCCCTCGTTTACAGAGACTGAAATTGTCAAGCGATACGATTTTGCTGTTGGTTTTTTGACAGCATTGCAGGCGACAGTGCTCCACACCCCTCGACTTTGTCGTGGACCGCGACTCATCAGCTGGCAACCAGCCTGAGCGCTTAGCACGCCATCGACTCTTTCCATCCTTGCGATGTCTAACAATCGCAAGTGATATATGTTTCATGACGTCACTCATAGAAGTTATTCATTCGAGTACGCTGGACAGCATTTCTTTGACCTTCCCCTACACATCCGACAAACACACCGTGCCTACACTTATGGCCCTGATCTTGTCGAAGAGCGGATGGGAATCATCCCTGAGGACCATTACCATCAAAAAAACAGGAGTGTGTCTAGGGCTTGACGGGCCCCACAGTCCTAGTCACCCATACTTTCTTTCCATAGAAGACCTTCTCGTCTTCTCCCACTTACAGCACGTTATACTGGATGACCTCGTGATACCACTGAACAATACTCTATACAAAAAACTTGCGACCAGTTGGCCCGACCTGGTCGAATTCTACTCCAGACCTACCGCCGCACCGAGAAGCCATGTGGCTGTAGTTTCTGGCCATGGGATCGTCCGTAACGCCTCTTCAGGTCCGTCCAGTGATAGCTACTGTAGATCTCGGCAGTCTGGTCACCTTCGCAAGGCATTGTCCCAAAATTATCGCGTCTTCAGCTTGGGATCCTGTTGGATACGACAGAGATACCAGTGCTCGATGACCGAAACCACTTACTATTTTGTCCTTCGCGCCCCACGCGTTCCACCTGCATGCGAATATCAGTGCATGCGGATTCATCCCCCCACCAATCCAAAAGCAGTGGCGAAATTTCTCGCAACGATATTTCCTGGCAGAGAATCAAGATCGTACTTGTTGCATCCTTTTGCCACCCGTACCGATGCACACGTTCAAATCGGTGGTATGAAGTTGTGGAACACCTAAGGAAGTCACAGCCGAGCAGCCTCGAATTAGGCCGTTGCTATCGTACAAACGTTTGTGTAGTGTGTTACACGTCCTGTAATGTCCTTTTCGTTATGACCAGAAGTAGGGACAAACTTGGTTTCTCGAAAATGAAACTCAAGCTTGATTAAGCATGATTAATGATTAATGATTGTTGACAGGACACCATTTGATGAGTACATTCTGCGACGACATTGTCATTATACCGGAGTCAGTACACAATAATAAGCACTGTTCCATGCTGCGCGTCGCTATCAACTATGGTCGTCGTGGGTGGCCAGCATGTAAAATTTTGGTGGCCGATCACTTTCTTGCCTATGAAATGATGGCAGATGCAAACTCATTCTTGATACTTAAACCTGACGTCGCATGCGTCGAGTTTCATCCATGTCCCCCGCATTCTCTCCATTGGGAGCAGCTGCAATTTGGCTGAGTCTACTTTTGAGTCCAGAGCGAACTCTCGAAGTGCTTTTGAGCAGTTCGCTTTTGGTTAGTTCAGGTTTGCGTTCGTAAGCACACATTTTTGGTTATATGTTCAGCATCTCCACTAATCGCATGAGTGCGCTACTGAAGTCGTAAGCGCTCATTTCAGTGGTTTTGCAGATGTGGGTGTTGGGCGGACATTCAGGATGCCTGCGGACGCGCCTGAAGATGGAAACCTCGTGCTGAGTCTGAGTCTGAAACAAATGATCTTTTCGACATTGTGATGGCCGCTGGAAGATGGGATACTGAGGGGGCATCAACTGAATCTGACAACGATAATGATGATCTCAGCCAGTTGATTACATAATCAACTGGTAAGTCTACAACAAAAATAATACGAGGAAAACGTTCGGTATCGCAATCAAAAAGTCTCTGCAATGTCTCTGCGAGGGTATTCAAAGAGAAAATTAAAGGTATCGCAGACCCAACACTCTAAACCACCAACAACCTAGAATACAATAGCACCAGCTAAGGCGAGAATAAGACCACCAGCCAGCGAGTTTGAGGCACCGGCACGGATGACAGCACCGGATGATGGGGTGGTCGTCGCGCTTGAGGTAGTGGTAGTGTGGGTGGTCGTGACAGAAGTGGGAGCGGTGGCAGTGCTGCTGGTGAGTGTGCCAGAGGAGGTGGGCGTAGTGAGTGTGGTAGCGGTAGTACTAGTGTCAGTGATAGTAGAGGTGGGGCTACTAACACCACTGTCAGTTCCGGTTGATGTTACTGTACCGTTGCTAGTGGTGGTGGTAGCGGAGACTGACCCAGAACTCAATACAGAAGTTGAAGTGACTACAGTGGTTGAAGTTCCGGATGTAGCTACAGAGGATGAAGTTCCAGATACGGTAGAGCTCCCAGCTGAGGTAGAATTACCTGAGCCAGAACTTCCACCGGTGGTGCCCGTCATACCGTTGAGGCTGTGAGGCGAATTATCAGCAATGTGGTATATTGAACAAAGGGACAGGCTACTTACGTGAAAGTACCAGACCAGCCCTGGTAGGTGATGCCGTTTGAAGTGAATACCAGGTAGCTGTGTCGATCACGTTAGATGTAACTCGTGTTTATATCAAAGAAGTTAGACACACTATGCGCCGTTGGCGCCGGCAGATGGGTTAGGCTATACAATTACGCTCGGTAATTAGAGGGGCAATAAATCTGAAATGAAGGACACGTACAGTGAACGAGAAGGAATTCGTGGTCGCAACGTTGACGGATGTAAGCGACTGCGCGAGAAGCTGTGAGAGAACACGGCGTCATGAGTCTCAAATCCACTGTGGCTGCAAACCAGTGAACTTCTTTACCATCTCGCCGTTGTACAAGCCAACAGTACATTCTCCAATGGAGTCCAGGAGGGGGCTCTGACCATCGTCGACCCACTCTACCTGGCAGCCCTGGCCACCTGAACAAACGGTTGATTGTACAGGGTCAGTCACCTGGACGAGTAAATGTCAGAAACAAAAGTTCAAGTGCAACGTCAAAGATGGCGCGACTACTGACATAGATAGCGGCTTGAACGAGCGCGATATGCGTAGAAACAAGGAAAGCAAGAGAAACAAGAGTCTTGAAAGCGTTCATCATCGTGAAAGGGGTTCGAATTGAGTTCGTAGTATGTAGTACAGACAAGTTTTTTTTGCTAGCAGATGGGGGGTTACAAGAGCAAAGGCTGAATGAGGGTAATGAAAGAACGTTGAATTTAAGGGCTTAGGGAGGCGAGCAACGTTGCAACCGTGAATGGGATGGGCTATGACAACATAAGAGCTTCGATGTTCCATTTTCTTTACGTATAGTGGATCTTCTCACGATATACCGCCCCATTCGATTCTCGGCCAATCTGGGCCATCATGATGAGGCGGGTCAATCCAATCCGTTCCTTTGGCAGGTAGTCGACGATGGCGGTCGCAGGAGTATGTACTGCCCAGGCGTTGCAGCTCAGAGGACACAAATCATCGTGCATTTCATGTCCGAACAACGAGTTAGCTCGTATCGCTAACCTCTATTAAGTTGGTGGCATCCTTCAAGACTGTATAAACCTCAGGGTCTCCTCGAGGATCCAGCACCACAGACTGGCGTCATTCTTTTATCATCATGCCAAAGCCAATACACTCTTTCACCGTTCTAATGCTCGATTGAGGGTGGCGAACACCCTTCGCTCGGCCTCGCTGGAGTCTGGACGGCGCTGGTCATAGCGCCGTCTAAATGCCCCCACACTGGCTGCGCTTTATACCCGGAAGCGACGAGAAAGGGAGCCGAATTCTTACGTGTCCGACCACTCCATGACACGTCATATGATCCGCGAAGACTTGCGTATGTGTTGGTGCCACTAATACTTAATCCAAGACATATCCTGGCGTAAGTTCGTTCCACCAGCTGTGACGAATTCATGATCGATGTAGTCGCGAAGTCGACCAGGCTTCCGTCTGATCTAATCAGACTTCGGGAACATTGGGCGTAACTTAATCATGTGAGATAACGGATATTGTATTCAACGTTCATCAATGTGCATCCTGTACGTGGCCGTTGTGATATTGATTCTAGGTCCGCATGACATGATGACATCAACGGTAAAACAACGTAAACGTTGACAATGACAGGCCAATAGCCGCAATTCTCCGACTTCACTGATCGTCAGCATAGCTTTTGGCGTGCCGTGAAACACTCCTTGCGGATTTGAGCTCGGAAAAAGACTCGCCTCACTCTGGTGCCAATTTCCTAGTGCATGCATGGTACAACCGTCACGGAACTCGTGTCGTGGACGTGATTCCAAGGTACAGACCTGCACAGTTTTAAGTATACGAGTGTCATTGATGGTTCACTAATCAGGGAAAGTACTAATCAGGTAGGTCAAATACAGATGATAATTATAACAAGTGCTCAATGTCAAGTACTTTATAGGGGCGACTCCTTCCCTCAACTGCTCCCCGCAGTGTTGATGGAGACAGAAGTCCTCGGGATGTAACTTACATGGAATGCAGAGTCTCTCGTAGATGCGAGGGCGGTATCTTCATCTCATGTCGCTCTTGGATAACCTGCCAATCACTCGTGTATCCCTGACAATTTACACGATAACCTCAGTACTTTGTCATTTGGCAAATCACTTTTCAAGTGTCTGCTACATGCATGTTTTTGCCCTTGCGGTGTCGCATCTCGCGTATTACTTAAGGGGAAGGTCAGAAGGGAAGGTCACTTTCCCCGATCTCCCGTCGACTATCCTTTTTTTGGGACGCGATCGCCGACCTTCTAAGCTCTCGTCACCAGATCGAGACTGCGTGGCATATCGACATCACAATAGATTTTGTCATGCTGGAGTGAGGTATGCACCACCATACTTTGGGAGGAATTGGTGGAGGTAACCGATGATAGGATCAGAGGATGTTGATTCCCAGCGCGGAGTATCTTACCGGCTCTATCCAGCATCGGGAAACAAGATTGTAACCATGGCCAGTAGGTTGACGTCAGCAAGACTTCCGGTAATCATTAGCTGACGGACATGAATATATAGCGAACTTCCCATTCATGCTCCAACTAATATGGTCTACTTTTCAATACATTGTGTTTTTGGACATCCGTCGAACTGAAAAAGCAAGTTAATTGCCGATACAATGGACAAGAAAAACCGCGGTTCGGATGAATTGTGGCCACTGGATAATTGTGGTGGCAATCGCGGTGGCACACTTGTGGCACAGCGCATCATAAAAAGAGATGGAGGTCATTCGGACAATCCAAATTCTTCTTCAACGCCCCTCGCACCATGTCTAACACTCCGATACCAACGAGAGGGCCTGGTGATGTGTCGCAGGTGTATAGCGACGACTGGTCGGACAAAGAAGTCTTTCTGCAGGCCACTGGGCTATATAAAGACTCTGACCCCAGTAATCCCAGACACGTCCTCATCTACTGGGTGAACGCCGCTCTTGGCGGTGGCATCGAGGTCTGGGATATCACCCAACTCGCAATGCACGGGCACTGGCACCAGTACCATTACCCCAACGCGCTCAAAGTTAACTCCAAGGAACGCACACGCAACCACACGATATCCCTGGGAATATTCACATCGGAGCAGCGTGAGCAACTGCTTGAGCTCGCAGCGGATATAGAGTACGATCAAATAACCACTGAAAGTCGCGTCTGGATGCGGGAGCTCCTCGCTAAGATGGTGGAAGAAAACCTCATCTCTCTGCGTTTATTTAACTCCATACGAGAGGACGTACCACTTCCTCGTGTATGAGAAGGTCAGATTTGCGGATTTTTGTTTTGCCGAAAGTGGACTGAAAGTTCCTTGATTGTTGACAGGATACCATCTGATCTAATCATGCTCTGGACTGCTGCTTGCCACGACGTTTGTTATTATACCGGAGTCAGTACTTTGCAATGTGAATCCTATGTATCGTACTGAATCGTTGTTCTTAATATGTATCTATTTATGTTTTGTGTATTGTATCAGTCACGCAAACTTGCAAGTTTCTCGTCGTTGGTTGATCCAGAGACTCGGGGGGTGAATTGCGTTAGTAATAAGTGATGTCCTTGAGGAATCAGGATGGCAGCTGTCCAAGCTTGGTCCATGTGCCATGCCAAATAGCAGCGCGTAAGTTGTGGCCACAGTCCTACAGGGTACTATATATATCCGAGTCATCTGCATGATCGTCCAGAACTTACAGCTTGTATCCCTTTACCATTGCACAGATCGATCCTGCCATGCACCACATTTTATTTCTCCCTGAAATTACATTCAATATCTTCGAGTTCCTGAATCCTTTTCTTTCAGGACCCGAGGGCTCCCATAAGCCCAATCCACTTCGTCTGCGGGATCTCGCAGCGGTCGCGATAACGTGTCATGCGTTAAGCGGTCCGGCGCTCGACGTGCTATGGGATACTCAAATGTGCTTCGGACGATTGCTGATGTGCATGCCGCCATCTGTCGTCGAAATTCGCGATAGTGATTTTGAAGTAGACAAGGATCAGAGGATTCGATTTTTCAATGAAGCATTTCTGCGTCGGAGCATTGTAAGTGATCATATCTTCTCCTGATTGGTATGCGTCTTCCTCGCAAATTTTGAAATGATTCCAGCACCTGATTCAAGATCCTTCGCCCTCGGATTTGTTACGAATGCTTCCTTATGCTCGACGGATCAAGAGGATAGGTCCGCCTGTAGCCGATTTTTCGATGGCTTTTTCCTGAACATTTTTTGATCCCCTCCAAAACCATCAACTGGCTTCTTTCGGCCTACCCTATGGAAAATTTCTTCCCCATCTCACTCACATGTCGTGTCCCGAGCTCGTGGAGGGTACGGGAGACATTATGGACATTTCGTTCGCACCATTATCCCGCAGTAACCTCACGATGTTCGATTTCTCTGTCACATTCGATGACGAAGTGGAAGGCTTGCCATTACTCTCAATTTCTGGTTAATGACCTTCCTCAGCTCAGAACGATAAAATTGAAAGGTAAGGCATAATCAAGGATACCTACATTAGTTAACACGATCTCGCAGTCATCGGCAGTGCATGGCATAATATACATACGCTCTACTCCGGGGCAATTGCTCCTCTGTGTTTGTTCCGCAACCTAGAACACCTGAATCTTACGATCGTCGGGCTTGTTTCCGAGGGTCCTGGCCTCGCTGGCCTTCACGTGTTCCCTTGTTTGCAGGAACTGAAATTGTCAAGCGATACCAACTTTGCTGTCGATTTCTTGATAGCGTTAAAGTCGAACATGCTCCACACGCTTGACTTGATCATTATGTACAGCCCATCAGCCGGCAACCAGCTTGAGCGCTTAGACCAACATCGACTCTTTTCGTCCTTGCGGACGTCTAACGATCTCCAGTGATTTCTATTTTCATGATGTCACTCATAGAGGCTTGTCACTCGAATGTGTTGGAAAGTCTTTGCTTGACTCTCGCCCTCACATCGGCAAACGGATTGTGCGCCTCACTTACTACCCTGATCTTGTCGAAGAGAGGATGGGAATCATCCCTGAGGACCATTACAATGGACCGATTCGGACCCAACCTAGGGCTCTGACGGGCTGCCCGGTCCTAGTTCACCTATACTCCCTTTCCATAGAAAACTCTGCTCGTCTTCTCCCACTTGCAGCGCGTAATACTGGATGACCTCGCGATCTCACTGAACGATGCTTTATGCAAGAAACTTGCGATCGGGTGGCCGTACCTGGTTGAATTCTACGTCAGGCCTCAGGCCGTAGACTCTGGGGCTGTCGGTCCCGACAGTCTGGTCACCTTCGCAAGGCATTGTCCAAAATTATCGTTTCTTCAGCTTGGTAACTTGTTGAATACCACGACAGAGTTTCCAGTGCTCGATGATGAAACACTTACTGCTTTGTCCTCGCGCCCCACGCGTTCCACCTGCATGCGAATATCAGTGCATGCGGATTCATCCCCCACCAATCCAAAAGCAGTGTGCGAAAATTTCTCGCCATGGTATTTCCGACAGAGAAATCAAGATCATACTTGCTGCATCCTTTTGCCGGAAGTCCCTACGCAAATCCTCCGATGTGTGGAATGAAGTTGTAGAATGGCTCAGGAGGTCACAGCTGAGCAGCCTCGAATTCGGCCCTTGTTATCGTACACAACTTTGTACTGTGTGTCGGGTCGGTCGATAACGAAACGTCCGTCATTATGGCAAAAACTGGGGGGCGTATAACTCAATTCCTGATTGTTTGACCGGATACCATTTGATATAAGCATGTGTCGGACTGCTCCTTGCCACGACGATGTCATTATACGACTCTTTTCGTCCCTACAATCTCAAGTGATTTCTGTTTCATGATGGAACTCATAGAAGCTGTTCACTCGAGTGCGCTGGATAGCATTTCCTTGGATCTCCCCCACACATTTGACGGCGAACAGATTGCGCGCGCGTTACTGCCTTGATCTCGTCGAA
>NW_024538375.1:0-8665 GCF_016628075.1 Suillus paluster
TTGGTGATTACCCGAGTCATTCCCAAATATGAATTGAGGGGGAATAAAGGATCGTCAATGAGGTCCTTCACTGTTAGATACTGTGCTGACTCAGGAAGCAGAGGGGTCGGGGCTTGGCTTCAGCTCTTGCGCTGCGCCCTTAGCCAAGTACATGCCCCAAATTTGGAGTGGGTCCGACGTTGTCTGACGGTAGGACAATTGGACTGCTTTGGTCCGCTCTGAGGGTTGGGGAGTAAGGGCTACTAGCGGTTGGCTGACTAGGAGCGGAGCGAAGAAGGCGGGGAGTGATGCGGAGAGGAGATAGGAGCAGGGGAATGTTGGTAGGGGGGCGGGAAGGCGGAGGATAATGCAGAGGGGCAAAGGAGGATATTTGATAGGGGCGGAGTAATAAGGGGAAGACTTAGAGAACGGCTCTAAGTCAGAGCAGAGGGTCAGAGGGTCGGAGGTGACAACAAGTTGAGACTTGTGTCCAGAGGAGGCAAGGTTCTACTGAGAATTCTCACAAGATATAACTGTGAGAAGACAAGTAATATTAAGACTGAGGAAAAATATCTAAGTACATGATATGTTATATACTACTATGTATGAGGCAGTGATCAGGATAACTATGCAGTAAAGCTATGTACCAAGGATATAGTTTGTAAGTATTTTACATAGGCGAGACATAAGTCGGGGCAGATATCATATGTATGCATCGGATCAGCGATTGAGTGGTAATAGGAAATTACCGGCCATCCGGAAGTAAGGGTCTATGTACCAATAGGGAAGGAATATCTAAAAGGGGAAAGAGCTCCAGTTGAATGGAGAGGTTATGGAAGGGGACCGGTTGAGCGGTTGAGTGGAAGTGTAGGTGGAATGCGGACTTGTGATTGGACGGAGTGGAGGATGAATGGGGCGGAGGGGTTGGAAAGCGGAGCAGATATCAGTATCGGAGCGGTCAGATCAGGTATATAACATTCACCATATCAATCAGATACTGTGGTTCGTGATCCTCCGACCAGATTGACAAGCAAAGATCATACCCAATTTTGGCCATGCCATGGGCGCTTTTCTTGCATGTTGACATGATATCTGCAGACGGTGGCATTGTGAATGATTTGTAGAACGCAGTGAGGTTTTCTGCACCCCATCGACTCCCATACTCTTTGGAAGTTTGAGATACATTTGAAAATTAAGGTAGGTACTGCAGCTTACCTTCATCATATACACTTGCTGCTGAAACCAACGCCTCATGAGCCGCCATTTTTGTTTCTTGCTCAGTCCAGAATGGGCATGTACTGAGCATGGATCGAATGAGTGTCACGCGTGCGTCTTCGAAGATTTTTCGATGGATTTGGATCTTGTCGTTGTATCGTAAAGGCGCTATGCGAGATGGTTGCGAAGGTGCTGTGGATGGAGTAGCGCCCTGAAATTCATTAGTGATTAACAATTTATAAAAAATAATGATGGTAGCCCACCTGAACGTTAAACCCCTCAACTTTGGTCGCACACGAGGGTATGGCCAAAATTTGATTTCAAACGGTTTTTCCTGTGGTTGACGATTGTGTGATCCAGATGGACATGGAGGGGGAGGCAAAGGCTCCCTGACATGGAACAAGTCTCCGAGGGACAATGGCTCATCCAGATGTAGCAGCTTTCCAAGAGGCCCAATATCCTCTGAGCCTGGCGCTAAAGTGGGTATTCCATCAACAGACATGATGGGCAGAGGGAATACAGGAAAGTACTGAGAAGGAGATGGGTGCGATGGCCCAGATCCCTGGTAAGGGATAGCAGAAGGGTTGTACACCGGGTGATACCCTACATGCGGATTGAGGGTGAACTGGAATGGGTTATCGACGAATGACATTGATGGATCTTTGTCAGCGCCAGGCATGACGAGATCATAACGATTGCAAAGGTTTGTGGGTAAATCAACAAAGTGGGGGTCTGGAAAAGTATTTGCAGAGTGGGAGGCACGGCCAGGGAAAGAAAGTGGCGTATAGGGAAACGATGCTAATGTCTGGTCGCCCATGTCAGAGCTCTGGCTCACTGGCCCGGGCACATTCATGAAGTGGGACGAGTTATGGTGGGGCTGCTGGTAGTCCAAATCAAAGCTGGCGGCCTGGGGATAGCTGGAATGACTAGCTGCCAGACTCGGATGACTCTGGCTATTGTTATTGAGTGCAGCATTGGTGGGCTGTCCATCATATGAGTACATCAGAATCTGGGTAGTCTCAGACTACCAGGCTAGTACCAACAACAGCACAGCAGCATCATATAAGTTTTATTTCGGCCGCCCTCTATGCCTCAAAACGTTCAGATTCAGTCCAGTCTGGTAAATGACAATTTTGACAAACCCTTTGACTAATTAGAACTGCACAGCCCAGCAATGAGGCATGGGTGCTATATCAGAGATTCCTAATTAGGCTTTCAACACCGGCACAATTTAATGATGGATTCAATTCACCTTGCACTGTGGCCTGGAAAGTTTGGGGCGAGACTTTCAAATTACTGTTGGGCATAGGGTTACCGCATGACAAATTGAGGAAGAAGTTCTAGAATTTTTGCGTAGCTCAATGCCAGGGAGTTGTAATAAGACATGTCATATCTTGTTTTGATGAACAAGTTCCATAGCGAAACACATCGGACTGAATAATAATTGGAGAAGCCCTTAGTTCATCGATTAACTCAAGGATCGTTGGAAGGATCCGGTCATGATGTCACATCATGGGGCCACGCTGAGACTTGCTGTGGCGAATAAGATATAGTACACCAGAACGGTGGGAAAGAGATAAGTGACGAGTGTGAAGAGCATGGTCCCCAGCAGGAGCTGGTCGACATTGTAGTCCCAAGGATCCGTCCGATTCCTTAGCATATTATGTCGTCGGACGCTTGAGTTGGGTTATTTCTAGTTCTCAAAATATCATGCCATGAAACGATTCACCTCAAAAAAGATTCCAAGGCGACGCCACCAAGCATAACAAATGACCATACACCGTGACCATAGTCACCGAGATCAGATAGCACAGTTGTAGTACATGTGCCATAAAGATACACACAATATCACATACCATAGCAAGCATCATCGTCACCCCAAATGCGCTCCCAAGCTCAAGCATACTGAATACCATCATGATGGGAAGGAGAGGTATGACAGTTTGGAAGCTTCCTATACATCAATGAGGATCATGCAGGGTATCGCACAGGGACGATGTCAGCACACTCTGTTCCAAAGCGAAATCAGCCCCATAAAGCTGTGTGAATAAAATAGGCTGAGTTTGGTGTTGAGCTTAAGGCCAGCAGGCCAACTGTCGAGCCACGGAAGGACTCCTGTGCACGGCCTTGTCCTGGGCGTTTATATCAGAAATACTAGGATTGCGCAATGTGCAATGAACCTTTCAGACCTCAAAGATGAGCTTGAAAAGGTGCATAAAAGCCTGCCGGTCCTGCTGCAAAACCTGACCGTGACGAAGTGCAATGCCAATAATGAGATCATTCAGAATGATCCACTGAGAAGACTTGAGCCCCACATCCCCATTTGGAACAGGTTGCATGCCATGGGGCAAGCGACGCAAAGTTCCTTGCCCTAGCCTTACTACTAGTAGATTCAATCTGCGGAACTGACTGTGAGAGGACAACGCCTACCTAGCCTCGATACTAAATTTTCTCGACGACACAAAGACAAAGGACGCCGCGACATGCCAGAACATGATATTGTTCAAGCTTTCAATTCCAGTCAATTGTACATTGCAAATGTTCAAGTTGAAGGTTCTTTTGAAAGCGAAGGTTGTGCTCGCGAATAGTAACAGTGAGGGATTGCTCAAGGGATTTTGCAGAGTTCCACTATGCCAGGCAAGCTGCAGCATCATGATATGACACAGGCAATTATTAGAAAACATACTTGATTGATGAGGATTTGCCCTGTATTTGACGTGCTTCGCTCAGACAACTTCCGAGTCAAGTTGGTATATGAAAAATCGTGCTTCTGAGTTAAGCTCGAGTGCAAGACCTCAACCTGAAGATTGAAAAGGTGTGTTCCATTCGAACCCAAGGCATAAAATCGCAAGGAGGTTGCATCATGATGATGATATCATCATCTGAGAAGCAAAACCGAGTCTGAATTGTAAGGATTTGAGTCAGGGATAGGCTTGTTGCCTTAGCGTCTAAACCGACGCAGTATCAAATCAGGTTACGAGGATCTGCACATCTACTGTGTCTGCAGTTAAGAGAAAACGGATCTGCTTCTATTCTGAATAGCCATGTAATGTATCAGAGAACCATCCTGCTAGCCCCCCACAGATGCTCCCTGGTCCTTGGTAGTATCCTCCACCACCCTGCTTGGCCAAGTACAAGTTCTAAGGCCAGCCTCAGAGACACCCTAGCAGTGCTCTTACCCACATTAATGCACACGATTATCAACAACCAGCAGGAGAAACATACCCTCTGCAATATAATACACCCCAGTCCCATATATCTCCGCTGAACGTCGGGAACCAAGCGGTGCCACAGTTGCCTCAAGGTGATGATTTCTTCAGCCCTGGACCTCAGTTTGGAATAGGCAACATGCATTGTCAATTTCACCTACATCAATATTCAACAGATACATACACAGAGTCCCCAGCAACAACTGCCTCCTTCTGCCTCAGTACCCGACGTCGTTTCAGCATCTGGCAAGGGAGAATGTTGTTTGCTCGGACCGGTATCTAGATTGATATGATAGCGAGTGCAAGGATGATTTAGCTTGTTTTTGATGTGTAGCATAAGACTGGGCAAAGATGCGGCATCCCCAATTTATGACAGTTCTTAGTTTCTTGTTCAAAGGCTCAGAGGATGGTTGAGTTTCATGGTCTTGAGTTTTCTTTTCTTTCTGGACGCCTTGGAAGGAGAGCTAGAAGACGAGTTGACAGTATGCATTTTCAAAGGAATGGCGGCTTGTCTGGTCTGCACGTCGAAGGCTATCTGAGTCAGTTGAATGACACCCCAGGGCTCCATTCCTCCAGCCCACAGCACTCACCTCAGGATATGCATCAGCCATCTCCATCTCCCTACCCTTATTTCGGTACCCACCAGCCACCTCCATAGTCCATGCATGCTGGTAGCGTGCCTCAAAACATCATGATCTGCTGTTCATGGCTCGTCTTAAGGGACTTAGCGAAATTTTCGAGGAACTCACCTGAAACCAACTTCTAGTGTTATCCGAAGGCCATAGAACAAATATCCTGGGCGACTTAGCGTGGTATTAGGTAGTATTTTGCAAGGTACAGGCCGGGAAATTTGAGAGCACAAAGTCTGGAAAGGGTCTATTTACAATTGTTGCCTTCCCAGGATCCTTACCATGTCGACTTTAGGTTGGAATTACTGTTGAGGTGGGATTATACAAGTTACATGCCTCAGAATAGACTAGGATCAATGTCTCATTTCCGCAGTGAATGAAGGAGCAATCAAAATATGGTGAGGGAATCAAGTCAATGTAATAGGCGGCCGGCCAAGGCTTACTACTCCTAGTACAGATCTGGCCTCCATTCAACGAATTCCAACTCGAAGAACTTGGACTCAGATCGTTTGATCTCTGACACGGATACTACTAGTATTAGCATCGACCGAATGTTGACCGTCCGAGTCAGACAACCACACTGCGACCCTTTCAACCGATACTGATTGACGAACCCAGTGTGTCAATCTCGAGCAAAGTTCAGCATCACTATCGATGCGTCAAACATATCATATGATAAGGATTGATTCGGCCTGGACTCTGACATCTGTACTAGTAGGCGTAAGGCTTACTACTAGTACTATGGATCTGGCCTCCATTCAACGAATTCAAACTCGAACTTGAACCTGACTCATCAGATCGTTTGATCTCTGATGCGGATACTACTAGTAGTATCGACCGAACATTGACTTGGACCGTCCGAGTCAAACGACCACACTGCGACCCTTTCAACCGATAATTGACGAGTGTCAATCTCGAGCAAAGTCAGCATCACTTGATCGATGCGTCAAAGTTTGCAGCATATACCGTATACATCAATTCGGCCCAGAGTGACATTCGTGCTACAAACTTGAACTGCTTTTCTTTTCTAGTCTTCCATTTTTTTGTTATTGTCCTATGGTGTTTCTGAGTCCCAGCGCATGAAGTTCAAGTTTGATTGATACTTTTATTCGCTGCGTCAAAGGCTCTTCTTCTTCTCTTGCCAAGGATTCACAGCTCACCATCTACCATAGTACTAATAGGTCGTGCATCTGAACAATGCAAATGCCGATACTTTGCTCACTCGGACTTGGGGCCAAGGCAGCATGTGAGCACACGTAAAGTGTGAAGTTGAGTCTGCATCAATCCTTTTTACCACACATTGATCATAATCCGAAAGCTACCATGACCGTACCGTCCCTGTAAGTAAAATTTCTTGCAACTACTTTCCCTCTATAGTAACTACCATGTCTTTATCCCGTCTATTTTGCTGTTCTTCACCATATGCAATCACATCAAGGACTGTCTGCCAGTCGGTGCTGGTTTTCTCCCGGCAGATGCGCTTGATAGTTGTGGTGCCGCAGCCATTCGGAAATAGTACGTTCTCCTTGTCGACGGTGTCGACACCTCCAATCTTCCTCTTGCGAGTCCGACAAGTACCACTGCTAGCGGTGTGAGAATCTTGAGCTTGTACTATGACTTTACAGCCAAAATTGGGACCAGCTCCAGCCTCCTGATTTCCATCAGTACTTGAATGAAAAAACACGGCTGCAGACACCTACCGCTATCCTCATTGTGGTGGCTTCCTGACTTTCTGACTCGGACATCCTCAAGTTGTCCAAGGCCAAGCGAGTGTTAATTATATTCTTCTGCAGCATAGTGTCACTTGGGGAATTGATTCAGATGTTCAGACTTCAGGGGTGAGCTTTTTTATATTAGCTATGTGACTGGTGATGTACTACGGTAGGGCAGAGACTCCAACACCATACGCACATTCTCAAGTATGCGTAGCCTTCGGCGGCTGAGTGCTTCGTAGCACAATTAGGCAATAATTCTGACTACCCTGAAGTAAGGTTCAAACCCAGTTCCCCATCTTGGTATGTGCTAAAATTAGTTCCATTTTGGATATGTATTAAGTTCCCATTTTTGTGATGTGCTATAAGAAAAAAGACTTATACTTGCCACGAGCTCCAGGACATTCAAACTCCGATGGGCCTATTTACCATAACCCTTACGCATGCCAATCGTAGTAACACCTCCAACCTAAGACCCCACAAGTTGAAAAATTATGAACACCAACTTCGCTCCACCTTCCAGCAATGAACTTGAACTTCAAGCTGAAGGGAGTCCATGTGTATACCCCTCCACACCTCTTCAGTGCCCTTGTTATCCTTCCACTGCTAGGACTCCCAGTACTCCCAGCCATCATTCAATTTCTCCTCCAAGCTCACCATCATTAGTTTCTACAACAGGATCAGGTATGAATGACTCATTTGTAGTAGTTACTGGTAGATAGACTCAAATTTAAAAATAATAGCAGCCCACACCACATCAGATGATGAGATGTTTCCTCCAACTGCCTATTTCCAAGATTTCATTCCATATTGCTAATAACGGAACTGGGCCGCAGACTCTAAGTTGTTCTCTTGAGAGCAAATATGGCGATCTTCCCCATCGCAGGACCACGTCCTTTGAAGACCAATGTCTTTTTGACCGATTGTCAGGCTGGTCTGTTGATTTCAATGACACATCAGAAGCCATCAGCAAGAGGGTCGGAATTGTTTTGAACATGTCTCTTAGTAGTTCTGATAGTATGTGTTACATTTAGGTTAGGAATGCATATACGAGCATTTTGCATGACCTTAGCCTAAGCTCTTTCCAATGTGTTGTCCACTATCTGGAAGCTGTTCGTGAATGTCACCACATGCTCTACCACGCCACATGTTGGGAAGTCTCGGAACACGAAAGGTGGGAAGCTCTCGCCCGTGTCATGCACAAAGATTCAAAAAGGGACTACTTGAAGGCAGAGCAAGAAGTGCAGTTTCTACTGGATATCTTGGGTCAACGTGTGGCATTGTCCTGTCAACCCGTTGCAAATTTCTCTGCCCAAGTGGGCAACCACAGCAAGACTTCTGTGTGTCAGACCGACGCTGTACTCAGCATCCTAAATAGTGCTAAAGAGATGCGTCCCGCGGATAACTGGTATGTGTTACTTTAGGTATTTTCTCTAGTCACTTACGTGCTTACAGAGCTTGTCCAGAATGTAGATGACCGTTCGTGAAGATTATATCAATCGCTTCTTATGTATTGTCTGTGGTATCATTACAATTCTGAACTCCGCCTTCACAATACCAGTAGTTTTCACCGAATCATGTAACGTAGTACGCCTGATTTTGAAACCACTGGTTGAGTCGTCTGTCACAGTCACTCGCATTCTTGCATCACCCTTCAATGACTGATACTATCATAAACGTGGTGCTGAACTTCTGAAATTTTCAAAATACATGACTAGTATAGTATGTCCATGCCACTGGCTGCAACTTAGTCCTTGCAAGTGCTAGTGTCATGAATCCTAATACAAACCATTTTCATTTTCTCGGGTTTCCCTTCAGCTACGTCCAGTACCCGAACCGGTCACATGACTCCTCACTATGTCACACCTTCACCTCTTCACATATCACCCATGGTTTCTCCGATTGGCTCCCTACTCCTCCA
>NW_024538376.1:0-8653 GCF_016628075.1 Suillus paluster
CGTGGTATTCCAAATTCCTGCCCATCATGTCTCGCACCTCGTACGATAATACGGGTGCCGGCTACAACGTCACTGCCATTCTTGGCACCGATGGCACGCTCAATGTTACTGCATATGAAGCATACAGCCCTCTCTTCCTGTCGACAACTTTCGCAGTGTCTTACGGTTTATCCTTTGCATCCATCACCGCTACCATTATGCACGCCTTCCTCTTCTTCCGCAAGCAGATCTGGGCACAGTCGCGTCGCTCGATCGACGAACAGCCGGACATCCACGCACGTCTCATGGCCAGGTACCGCCAGGTTCCCGAGTGGTGGTACCTTATCGTCTTCGTGGCCATGTTCGTCTTCGGCATCATTGTCATTGAAGTTTGGCCTACACAATTCCCAGTGTGGGGCTTCGTTCTCGCACTTATCATCGCTTTCTTCTACATCATCCCCATTGGCATGATTCAAGCTATCACGAATCAACAAGTCGGTCTGAATGTTATCACGGAGTTGGTTGTTGGCTATTGCTATCCCTGGACGACCCTTGGCGATGATGTTGTTCAAGGTAGCTAGAGTTCTTATATCTCCTGGTGCAGTTGTTAACGCGTTTGTGCAGACCTGGGGTTATATTACCATGGCTCAAGCATTGCAGTTCGCCTCAGACTTCAAGCTCGGCCACTACATGAAAATTCCTCCCCGCACAATGTTCGCCGCACAAGTCAGCGCAGCTGCTGTCGCGGGAACTGTGCAGCTTGGTGTACAAGCTTGGATGTTCACCAACATCGTGGACATTTGTAGCACGAAACAACCGGATGGTTTCATCTGCCCAAACACTCAAGTATTCGGTACCGCATCGATCATCGTAAGTTGCAGTCTTACCCTTGCTGTATTTTTTGTTCATTCAAGGATGGTCTGGTAGTGGGGTGTCATTGGTCCTCAGCGTCAGTTCTCCCCCGGTCAGATGTACGGTGGCCTCCTCTGGTTCTTCCTCATCGGCGCGCTTTGCCCCCTTGCTGCTTGGGCTATCTCCCTCAAGTGGCCGAACAGCTTGATTCGTTACATCAAGTATGTATCCATCCGCCTTGCTTGCACTCGAAAACTGAACATGAGCCCGTAGCTTCCCCGTCATCTTCACTGGAACAGGCGCTATCCCACCAGCGACCGCCGTCAACTACATCCCTTGGGCAATCGTCGGTTTCGTCTTCCAGTATGTTATCCGACGCCGTCATTTCTCGTGGTGGACAAAGTACAACTGTACGCATCTTTTCCCTTCCTCTTCTGTATATCTTGCTGATGCCCCGCAGATGTCTTGGCCGCTGGACTTGACTCTGGACTGGCAGTATCTATTGTATTGATATTCTTCTGCCTGCAATACCCGGCCAACGGCACGATCGGCGAAAACAACGTTTTAACATGGTGGGGCAACACTGTGTTCTTGAATACGGCGGATGGGCGGGGCGAATCGTACTACACTATCAATGGCACCTTTGGGCCGTCATCTTGGGGAAATTAGGGTTGTAGTTGTATATCCGATAGTACATACGTACGAATAATGTATTTCTTCTTTTTTGTGCTTGTGTATGCGATTCACCCCCAGCTGCACGAATTCGCTTTCTACATCCTGCGCTACCTTCATGCCACTTCGTGCTACGTACTAAATCAAAATATCATGCACATTCTGCGATAAGCTATGAGCCTGCTTTCATGGTTCAGCAGGAACCCCACTGGATCAATTTTCTGTAAAGACTGAACACTTTCTCCGGCACAACTCAAGTGCGAGAGGGATCTAATAGTAATACTTACTGAGCACAGTCCCCAATCTGTAGCCTAGCAATTCGTAAACAAGCCGAAGACCGATCTCGGTCAGCGGAGGCGCGAGGTAAACCGGTAATCGATCAATCGATCACGGGTGGAATACCGTTTCCATTCTTGCGTTGAAATTCATTTGTGGGGGTGGGGGCCGTAAGCATGTGATATGATGAACCTTCTTGCCCCGAGCTGTCATACAATATGGACGTGCGAAGGGGTATCAGTTGATACAGATAGCGGGGTACAAATGGAAATAGAGATCTCTGTTCTTATATCTACCATATCTCTAATCTCCTGACGTCTATGATATTGGGAATAGAAAGACGCGATTCTCTTGTGCTCTTCACCACGTTGCCGTGCCAGCAAAATTGCGCCGAAAGGCTGTCCGAGGCGAAGGATCAACCGCAATGCTCGTGAGCGAGATTCCGAATCACCAGACCAGCGAGGCGACTCCTACCCGAACAAGGACAAAGCATCCAAGCTCATATTGCTTACATAGTCAGGTAGCTCCAGGAGATTACGATTCCATGGACGGACGAGCAAGAATGTACGCCAAATGGGTCTTGCCTGCGAGAATGGAACCAGCTTGGCTTGTGCGGTGATCAGCAGGTGGGCGGGCGCATCAGTGAACTGATGCGCCGTAGATATCGTCATATGTAGAACTTCTTTCCTTTACTATCGTGGGAAGTATAGGTGCATTGAGCTCTTGGCTCATCAGGTGCCCAGGGGGTGGGCTTGTACAATGTAAAGGCTGCAACAACGTTATCATTACGTGTCCTGCTCCAGCGTAGCCTTCCAGATACTATCATTCCGGGTAATCTGCAACTAGCATGTAATATGCAAAATGTTCAAAACACCTCAACGCGCTGCTCGACTCACTTCAAAAAAATTCAGGCATATGTAGACTACTTATAGATGATGTATTGTCCAAGTAGAATGAAAATTTCTTGAGTGTTGGAGCTGCGAGAGATGAAATAGTGGTAATTTGTAACCATGCAGGAACATAAATCATCCAGATCCCATAGATCCTACAGATATATTCACAAAGTTATACCTGGAGCATGACAATCACCTCGTCAGGATTCCAGAACACAATTTCGATAAAGGTCATTCTGTTGTTTTAAGATGCTATAGAGGAAGAATTGACGACATGTATGAAAACGTGACAGCAGATAGGAGAGAGTGTAAGAAATTCAATCTCCTCTACGGCACACTCGGCTAGTGCACGGCATCTGCACTCTCCACACCAAGTCTTGCATTGTGTTGTGTCGTCTCCTCTTGCATCATTCTCGCATCCTTGTTACAATGGCACCAAACCACAGGCGTACTATCCGTCAGAAGAAAGCCGAAGCAAGACATGATTCGTCAAAATTCAATGCACAAACCATTTGGTGGCTATCAGCCACAGCCTATCCCTCCGAGTCAACCCTCGATGGTGCGCATGGATCTTCCCCCACCCGGGTATGCACCCCCATATTGTCCCATGCACCATTCCGCACCTCAGCTTCAGCCTCCACATATTCCTCACTTTGCGCCGGCTGGTAGAGCAGATGTTCGAGTTGGTGGTGAGGCACAGATATATGATGTCGCAGGCCGTCAGCTCTATTCAGGACCATATCACCAGTACAATCACAATAACTACATGAATCGCGATACTTAATAATAATATATTGCTGTATTCAGTACTTTCAGAGCTTTGCACAACTTCAACAACTTCAAGTTCGACGACTCAACGCCAACAGATCGAGAGCTGCGGAGAGTCAAAGTTGACGGTGCCGGTGCTGCGCCGAGGCGTGACACGACGTGACCATATTTTTGCAGATTAGCAGTCAGACCCTGAATTTTCTCGGCTTTCATCCGACACCACACCACAACGTCCTAAAAATGAGCAAAAATCAGATCTATATAGAGGTGGTACGAATCTACAACTCTCTAAATTCGTGGAAGATAAAATGAAGTGGTTGACGAGCTACAAAAGATTTGCTGAAAAAGTTGCAGATTACCCGGAATGATAGTATAATTAACGCACTGCCAAACAAATCTAACATTCACTATCGTAAGTACCGGCGTTATGCTGAAGTCCATTAAGTGAATCATTGTCCGCACAACACGCGCGCCCTTCAAGCCCGGGGTGCACGATCTCGCCACCCCAACACCTAGCCACGCAAATTTGTCTGATTAAAGTGATACAGAGGTTACCTTCATCACATTGGACCAAATAGCTGGAGCCATCCCAAAGCTAAAACACTTTCCCCGCAGATTCGCATACCACAGGTCCACTTCACACAACCTTCCAACCCCAAAACGGACCTACGCGTGTCGACCATAAGCCGCACCAACGCCTAACAAAGCACCAGCACTCACCAAGCGGGTCTGGTCTCTCATGCCGCGCCCCCGTCCACAATCCCAAAAATCCCACCGCTGCACCCGGCCCCCCCAATTTGCACAGCCTCCGACGACCACTCAGGCTTGCTAGAACCCGCCGCCGAGGACACCTTTGAATCCGAATTCGCATCAGAAATACGTACGCAAGGAACCCCAAACCACGCGGGTGGCAGAGCAAAACGAAAGCACTCACCAGCGACCATCGGATGGCTCCGTCGCCGATCATGCTCACCGTACCGGTGACTTTGCGCAGGTCGTCTAGACTGCGGTCAGACCCTATGGACTCGCCCTCGACGTGGATGGTGGGGAGGGGCCGGGCGGTGCTGCCTGGTACGATGGGGGATTCGGAATAGCCAGTTATACGGATGGCAAGTGGCATAATTCGGCAGGCTTCTTGCATGCCGTTTTCGAGGAACCTTTGAGGTTCGAGCTGTAGTATGTAGCGATGGATTAGAGGGTAGGGTTTTGTCTAATGATGCGGCTCACGTTGTGTACTGCGAAGGATATATACCGCATTTAGTATGGAGGAGTGAGGCAAACCAAGCGTGCTTACCCAGGAGTTCTCGATAATCCAGCCAGCAAATACACCGTCTGCACATATCAACAAAATCAAATCAAACTTTTCGAAGAATGCATGGTTCGAAACCCACTTCCAAATACCACTAACCCCTGCCCAATCCCATCCCTCAACTTCACCTTGCTTACTCTTCCCATTGTCCTTAGACCCCTCCTCCCCCTTCCCAGGCCGATCTACCCACGCGTTCCAATACCCAGGCGACCCACCCACACACGTCGTATGCATCTTTCGCATATACGGTAAAATATCACCCATCGAAAGTGCATTCGGCTCCGGCTCCCGCCTAAACACCTCCCTCAAATTCGCTTCCACCACCATACGCGCAGACGCGAGCCACACATAATCAGGTACGAGCTCGTACGGCTCGATTGGCGGGCTCAGATTAAGCCTACGGCTGGACTCGCGCAGCATCCCAAACTCGTCGTCGTCATCATCGTCATTGTACCCGTCCTCGTCCTCGTCAGAACTTTCAGGTTGGTTTGAGGAGTCATCGGTGTCGCGCTGGACAGTTTGGAAGGGGCCCCACATGCGCGCGGGGTTGAGGTAGCGCATGTCATAGACGCGGTCTGCGGGCGAGGGTACGAGCGTCATCAGACTGTTCTTCGGCGGTGTATAACGACGATGGCGGCCGTGGGATTGGCAGGGGAGGTAGAGAGCGTGTCTCGTCCTCGTCCTCGTCAGGAGTGGGTGAGTCTGATGAAGCCAACGGGGATGCTAATTGAGCAGCTGGCCAGGCTCCGGGAACGGTTGCAAGATCTGGTTCTGAGGATAATCCAGGAGTGAGTAGGTCTAGGAGATCGAGTCCTGGTGCGGAAATAGGTATAAAGCCGGTGCAGCACACGAGTTTGTGGAATAAGTGGGCGACCTCTGACCCGTCCCAGTGCGATGCAGAGGTTAGAGCAGGTTGGTACGGCGCATGACCCTGGACATCTATAGGTAGCCGCGCCAGTAGCGTGCGCGTGAGCTCTGGTGGGAGGCCGATTTCTAATAGCTCCTGAAGCCATTTCGCATTGACGCTCTCGAGCATGGAACTGTAGTTGGCAGTAAGTAGGAGAAGCAGGGGTGGGAATGGGGGAGAGTTGATCATGGGTGCGAAGGGGGAATTGGACTCGGGGACGTCGGTTTAGGATGGTGAGAGAGACGGGTGGGGTGGATCGGATGGGGGTGGATGTGGTGATAGCTGAGAGTAGTGCTTTCACAACAGATACGTTGGAGACCTCCCGCTGCGAACATACTGGGGCCGTCGCTGGCACTGGAGGTGGAGGATGTCTGATATACCTTGCTGCGCTAATACGGTCTGTGTACTCCTGTGTCCAGTCAAACTTATGGGCGTCAAGGTTGGGGTGACCACCTGATATGGTGCTGAGATTGCTCAAAGCTGGTCTGGGGTCATCAAAGGTGGTAAGGAAGAATCTCGCGCCAGAGGTGTTGGTCTGGGCAGCGGTAGATTATGTCGAAGAATAACTTGCTCGTCTGGGAGAGCGCTGCTATTGAACTTGTGTCGCCGGAGGCTGCGGACACAATGAGCACAGCTTCGATGAGTTCTGCTGGAAGGTCAGTAATGGTGGAAACCATGTCTGGATCGTCAGTAGATAAGACAAGCTCGACAGCTAGTAATTATACTATGTCATTCAGTCGCTTCTCACGGACTGCGTGCGTGATACTTTAGTATCGGTAAGCAACGGAGTCTAACGTGGATTCAATGCAAGAATGTGGTGTAAGATATCGAAAGCGTGGCAAAGGTGTTGAGCAGACGTTCCTCACTCTACAGTACCTGAAGCCGTTTATAGAGACTTTGACGTTGGTCCGCCCACTCCTCGTGCCCTGAGCTTCAATGGTCCTGACCACCTCCATCCCTTCATCTACTTCACCGAAAACAACGTGCTTGCCATCCAACCATGATGTGACCACAGTAGTGATGAAGAACTACGAAGGCCCATCAGTATTTAATATAAATTCGACAATAATCACGCACTTGAGAACCGTTAGTGTTCGGGCCAGCGTTCGCATGGACAGCAGTCCAGGTTTCTCGTGCTTCAGCTTGAAATTCTCATCTGTATATCAAATCATCAGTCATACAACAAGAAACCCGAATTCAAAAGAACCAACCTGCGAACTTCTCCCCGTATATCGACTTGCCGCCAGTGCCGTCGTGTCGCGTGAAATCACCCCCTTGAAGCATGAACTAAAAAAAACCACATCTGTTAGGTATGAAATCGTCCGAAGAGGAAAAATATGATTTACAGTGGGGATGACACGGTGAAAAGTGCTTCCAGCATAACCGAACCCGTGTTGGCCGTAGCAAGATCCCTGAAATTCTTCGCGGTCTTGGGGACGATGTGTCGTATAGTTTAAATGTTATGCGCCCGGACGGCTTGTTGTCTATGGCAATGTCGAACTGCAAAGACTTAATTCTAGTGACAGCAAATAAAAATCCGTTGGAAACTTACGGACATACGCGCGAAGACTAGCAGCCCCAAATTTTTTTGTGAGCGAATGAACAGCTACGAAGAAGAAACTACTCACAGAGGCTTTGCGGTCGACGCGGAGGTCGTGAAACGGCGAAGGAATGAATTCATCATGGGTGGTCAGATAGATAAGATGCACCAGCGACAACTACGAAGACACCCTGCACCTGTCAAAACAAGCGTTTTCTGCAAACCCATCCTCTTGCACTGCCACCCCGCCACCAACGCGAACCCAACCTTACCAAATTGAGATAGAAATAAAAATAAATAAAAGCGCCGTCTTGAAAGATAGAGAACGACTTGTCTCATTGTTTCGAGGTCTTAAGACTACGGGAGACTAACACAGTCTAGGGGAGCTACGCTGGATCTAGCACGGGCGTTGCAGCTGCCCAATTGATATTATGCACCGGGAATTAGAGCTGTTTATTTTTGAAGAAAGAAAAATCATTCGATGTAAGTACTTGACAAGAAGTTGGAGCCGTATAATATTACGCGGTCGGTTGGTGTGTTCCGTTTTTTGCGAAACAGCTGCCAACATGAATTCCCAATGGGTCGGGGGTACATTTCTTTATCACGCGATTGAAAGTTGTTCGCGATGAGTCACCGCCGATGGCGGTTGCAACCTTTATGTATGTGGCACCCTTCGTTGACGTCTCCTTTCACTGCGATGTCATGTGTCCGACCTTGCGGAGGATCTTGTGGATGAGCGCTCTGATTGCTGTTTGTCCTCGAAAGTGGTTCTCGATCTCGAGACAGAGTGGAGTCGTGGCAAGAAACGAAGGATGTGGAGGCTGCTAGTGTCTGCTCATACCGTTGAAAATTCACATGACATGATGCTGAGGGTGCACAAGAGATTTTACGGCGTCTGCTCCCCTGGCATGGTAGATTCATTTTCTTGTTCGGCGTCGACCATGGACCTATCCTACGGGGAACTGCTCCTATTCGGAGGACGGCGTATAGTTGCCGCCTGTTCTATGACGATTGGTCAGGAGTGAATAGGTGATGGCGCGTGAATCGATCAATCCGAAGTGGCCGACTAAATAGGGACGACCCCGGACGGGGAAGGAGCTCGAGAGGATAGGCCTCTATATTATAAGCAATAGCGGAGTATAGGAGAATGTGCATCATAAATTCCAGCCCACATACATACGTGACATACAGCGCTCTCGCATGGGAGTTGTCGCGAAGAACTTTGGACGGGCCCATGGCCCGTCACGGTGCGGTAGATTCTACTGCGTTGACCATCGGCTGTAAAAGTTACAGTGACGAATTTGAGGATGTATACCAGCGCGGACATGTGTTGAACAAGACTGTCATTCCGCGGCTTGTGCTCGTGATATATCTCATTATTCCGAGGGTTGAGCGTATGAAATGAGTGATGTGCTGTCAGCGAACGGGTTTCTGCGACTTACGCTCTCGAACATTAG
>NW_024538377.1:0-8645 GCF_016628075.1 Suillus paluster
AAAACATATGACTAAACAATTTACTAGGAGCAAAATTACGGTGTGATAAAATCAAAGGGAGTGGTGGGCGGGTATAAAGAAATTGTTTGAGCGAGTGAGGAGTGTAACGAACGACGAACTCGATGTTGTGGCAGAGAGGAAAAACAAATGGAGGAAGCGAACAGCGCAGCCGCTCAGCTGGACGCATGGTGCCGGGATATCCTGGCGACATGGGTGAGGGCTGTGTATGGGACATAGTGGTACTGCTTAAAAGCATCCTTGACTTTGGGGGGAATGGCTGTAGTGAGGCTTGTTAGAGACTGCATTTCAGAACGGACAAATATGAGGAAATGGACGGTGCGGCAGGAGAAATCCTTGCCCAAAAGAGACACAAGTGCCCTATAGGCTGATGGTACGGTACGGTGTGGTTGAGCACGCTACGGCTGTAACCTCGTGACAAGTGCATCGTGCATGTAATATATGGTACGGAGTATGCAAAAGGGCGGTAGGATGGACTCACGCAAACTCAGTGCGCTCACTTTGTGCCTGGTTGGGAGCATGTAAGGTGAGACATTTAGACTCTCTCCTTAGCACTTGCTATTTTGCCCGAATCCGTTCAACAGCTGCAGGGTCTGCGATTAAGGCCTGCTGAGGGGCAGGAGCTCTGGCCAGTAAAAATGGATGCTGTGAGCTTCGCCACACTCGGCAATTCATGCCTTAAGGCAGCAATTTCATCTGCAGGTGTGGTTAGCGACTTGGCGCTGAGCAGCTGCAGGCTGCGCTAATGTCGGCTGTGGTGGAGGCGGCTGAGCTGGCTGGGGAGCCGAATTAGTCGCTGCAGCGCGCACGACTGGGGGCCGAGCCTGCTGAGAAGCGGGCTGCTGAATGCCCTGCATGTTGGTTGCTGTGCAGTGATTGCATCGGCGGAGTGAGGATGACAGGGTGAGAACAGAGCCATTGCAGGTCTACAGAATATGTAAGAAGGCTGTCTAGAGAAATAGCGTGTGGCTTACCTAACGGGTGAGTGTCGACGACCGATATGAAGAACGTACGGACGACGAAGATATTAGCATGGGCACGAGCAGCAGGCTGCTGGAAAGCACTGTACGTCCTGGCCGCACAAGGTGCAATACCGAATCGATGTTGTGTGTTGCTGCACATGGGTAACAGATAGGAGAAGACTGGTCAGATGGAGAAAGTGAAGTGTGGAGTTATTCGAGGATGCTACCAGATCATAAGTGTGAGCGCGCCAACCTACAGCGCCACCAACACCTCCCTGGTGCTGAAGTTGACGTCTGAGACCTCCTCAATGTGGTTGCACAGCTGGCACCTCACAAGCAGTAGTATAACCTAGAATGACATGTAAAGTTAGTAGTAAATTTTTTTTGAGTGTTCCCAGGGCGTCTTAGCACTCAGGGACCTAGAAGCACAAGATAACGGTGGACGGTGTAGGGAGTATCCCTACGCTAGGCTCGTATCCACCATTTTCCGATGCATCAGACGTCCATCCGACACCTATCCATTCCATCCGATACACATCTGCTTTTCAGATGACATGCAGATACCTTCGGATCTCCCCCTATAGCTCGCACATCCACCACATCTGTCCTGTCCACGTCCATTCTACCTCATTGGTACGTACTCACACGCATTTTTGTTACTGACTGAACACAGACATATCCTCTCACACCTCATTGTATTTTTTGGATAGCTTATGGCATGGTATACTTGCTACCTATAATCTATGTTCCTTGAAAATACTGTACCCTATAAGCATGGAGGGTTTCGGAAAATACTTACTTCATGTAACTTTCTCCCACTTTTCCTGCACCCTACCAGAAGATCGCTTTGACTTATACTCACTATCCATCTAACCTTTAAATGAACTTCCTTCAACTTTGATTCACATCTCGTCCAATCCACAAGTGCCATCCACTCCATCCAACGAATCCTGTTACGTTTCGCATCCTATCCGCTTCATCCGCTTTTGCAGATCTTTCATCCTGTAGGGTCGTTTTAGACAGAGACTAGTATTCCCCAGTAGCAATCCCCTTAAGGGTCGAATGCACTTGTTCCCAAGCAAGGGCAGCAGGCAGCGAAGACCCCACTGTGTAGTAGATCAATTTCTTCTCTGCTGCACTTGTTGTACCCACAACGGTCATGGATCAGAGCCTGAGCGTACTGAAACTGTCCCACTAAGGGGAGCCATGCGTGGTGCTCGTATTGGCAACTGGAATGAGGCTTCGAACGCCCAGTGGTACTAACTGAAGACAAGAACACGAAGTTTGAAAACTTGGTTCAACAAGATCACGTGACTTCAAACTCCACTGGCAAATTCTGACAGCACGCTGAATGATCAACAATGTTAATGTCAGCCAGCACATGCGCGCCAGTATCTCCTAGACTCTGCAACGTGTATTGTCTCCTCTTGCTGGCATTTATTCTCAGCTAAATGCAACGACTCAACCAACAACTAGTATGTTCTATCTGATGTTGTATTCTAACCACTTTTCTTCACTAGCGAACCAGTATGCTCGCACCACGGAAAAACACTGTTTGTGATATACCCATCTTCAAATGCTTGTGTTCGAGGGAGCAAGGACTCTCTGGGGTTGTCACCACTGTGAGTACTCGCCTGCGCTATGTTTTCTTCTTCCTGTCCTTCTCCTTCTGCCTACCAATTCCCCAGCAGAGAATCAACGCTGATCACAGACCCACAAACGACACAGCAGAGTCCACCATGCCTACCTCAACGCGTCCAACACAGTCCAAGTCACTTCAATGGCTACTTCATTGTTGGTACTGAAAGTCAGCATTGCTCTGGGTTGCTACTAACACTGCAGTCTTGGATGACAGCGGCCTGCCCACATACTTTAGAGCAGTAAATAAAGTGTCCAATTAATTTATAACCATAGCCTAATGTTACCAAAAGTCTTGTCTTCATGGGTTCGGAACATACCATACAGGGCATCATAGACCATCTTGCGAATCACAGTGAGGATCTCAGTTGGAAGACGGCACATGAGTCACCACTGCACACCCCATGCTGCTAGCATGGAGAGATATTGTCCTGGTGTGTTCTGTATCTACCTCCCTTTTAATTCCCATGCTCTATGGCCAATAACTGTGGCCAGGAGGTTTTGAAAACGCTGCAGGCACCCTGGATGCTACAAATTCCTCAAACAGGAGACTCGAAGAAAACACTAGGCTCGTATCAATCCCATGATATACTGCCATCTGACTTGGGTAGCGATTCAGATATGGATGACTCGGATGAACACTCAGATGAAGATGAAGATGCCCAAGTTGGCACTGCTATTGTGGCACCTGTGGGTGATCCTATGGTTGTTGACTGGCTTTCACAGGATGCAAGTGATGAGGAAGATTTGAGGTTAGCAGCCTCAGAAGGCGATCAAGGACATTCCAGATCTCTCACATGATATGGTTCACTCATCCGCGTCATCTGATGGTGTTGTTGAGGAGGCTGACAGAGTTTGTGTTCAACAAAGGGGGATAATGACCCTCTCATTCAGCATACATTAGAAGAGATGCTCCAGCAGCTGCGAGGACTGGCCGTGTTCCTGAATGGGAAATCAATTTGTATGAGCACTGTACGTTGTTGCTAAATCCATCACTGTCCCACACTTTGAGTTTTCAATATCAATAGGGAATTTGCTTCTCACCGATGAAGACAAGGATAATATCAGGGCATTTCAATTAAAAATCACCTGTAACATGCCTCGACGTGTTTTCAACCACATGCACAATACATTTCGCCACAAGATAACCATTGATTCAGAATGGGTCATTCTACATAGGGTCGCAATCCTGTCTGGCATCCAGCCTATTAACTATCATTGCTGTATCAACTCATGCATCGCCTACACCAATGACTATGCGGACCCTCGATGATTGTCCTTTCTGTGACGAGCCACGGCACTTGTTGAATGGACAACCACAACACATATTCTCCTATATTCCCCTTATCCCTCGTCTTCAGGCACTGTTTCAGAGCCCGTCTACCATTGGTCGCTTGTCTTATTGCCGAGGCTATGAGCATGAACCTGGCTTGATACATGATGTCTTTGATGGTCAGTGGTACCGCACACTCCTTCAGAAGCATGTTGTCGTGGATGGTGTCGAGCAAGACCATACATACTTCTCTGGAAAGCATGATATTGCTTTATCCCTTGCTGCAGATGGGTTCCTGTTGTTTGATCGGAGGCGTAGTGGGCCATCTGCTACTCCCATTATCCTGCAGAATCTCAACCTGCCACCACAGTCACGAACCCACCTTGAGAATATCATTTGCGTTGGTATCATACCGGGCCCCACTCAACCCAAGGACATAGCTTCATTTCTCACTCCCTTGGATAACAAGCTTGCAGATCTTGCAATGGGTGTCAAAACATTTGATTCCTCAGATTTGTCTAACTTCTACCTCTACGCATTTCTAATTTTCAAGAATGGCGACATCGTTGCGATTGAAAAGCTGCTTGACATGAAAGGTCACAACAGCTACTGCCCATGTCAGTCATGTAAAATCAAGGGTGTTCAAAATATCACTGCTGGAGGCAAGGTCTACTATTCACCACTGACAACACCGCAATGTGAACATCAAACTCGACCATCTGCAGATCCCGCCAACTACAGATGCATACCCATCATCATTTTATCTCTGTTGTAGAGAAAATCGACTCAGCTCAATCACAGAGGGAGAAAAACAACATCATGAAGCACTATGGCATACGAGGCCCACCTGCACTCCACCGTGTTGGTTCCTTGAACTATGCAATATGTGCTCCTTGGGAATGAATGCACCTTCTCCTCGAGAATGTGGTTCCTGGCCTTGTCAAGCTCTGGACAGGGAACTATGAGCTTGTGCCTCATATCTGGGAGGAAATTGGTCAAGAAACTGTTAATGCGATCAAAACAATTCCCGCATCCTTCATCCGCGTTCTTGGAAATATTGCTGAGAACCGCTCAAGTTTTACAGCCGAATCATGGGGCTTTTGGTTCATTTACCTGGCACCCATCTTGTTGAAAGACCGCTTTCCAGATGACAAGTATTATGTACATATGTGCAAGCTTGTTAAGGATGAAAAGTACCATTAAGCTTGAGTTGACAACAGATGAAGTTGATGAATTAGAAGAAGGGTTTGCACAGTGGGTCCAGGAGTACAAAGAGTGAGTATGTTCAACTGTCAAGTTATCACCTGCTGACCTGTACTTTTATGTCAGGTACTATTATCAATATGAAGAAGACCATCTTTCAACATGCACTGCCCATTCACGGCTTGCTCCACGTGGCCAATGACAAAGAACTCAGGTCCTGTCTGGGTTCACTGGACTTTCGTCATGGAGCGCTTTTGCCATTTGTGAAGTCAAACATCCGATCATGCCGTCACCCTTGGAGCCAACTCTCACGACATATCTTGTATACTGCATACTTGAGTCAGCTCCGGACCAAATTTGATTTAGAGGATGAGCTTGAAACAATGAGTTATCGGAGAGCGCCTGGACTTCAAAGGAATGAAGTAATGATTGATGGATGTGTGTTCAATTTTATTGTGGGGGTGATACTGAATGTACATCTACTAGATCCTGATCAGGTACTCCGAGCACTCGTCTCACTCATACACCAGATGCAGACACACGAAGATGAATTGGTATATATTTGCTGCATTTTTCAGAATAGACATGGCTGGAGTCAAGTCGTTGCCTTACTGCCAAAGAATATGCAAATCTGGGGAAAGATGCAAATTGTTGGTGGTGATAACATCCGGACATCACTCACTCTCAAGAAAGCAACTGTAACATGGAAACATACAGAAACAATAGTTACATTTGTGTGCGTGCAATCAGTACAACGTGGTTGTGACAACATATGTACTGACCCAACTCAGTATGAGGTTACTTATGATGGTGGACACACTGTCATCTCTTACGGGCTTTAGATCAATCCTAGTTTGTGACCTTGGACCTGATGCAATCTGGGGTGAATTGTAACACCTCTTGTATCCTTGCACTGGTTACTCCCTGCCAAACATATGGAGCCGATGCATCAAAGGATGTTGTTGAATTCAGAGCATATGCCCAACCTGTTATTATGACATTCGTAATGTCAAAGCTACCGTGGGACATGTGTAGAAACAAGGAGGAAATGGGGAATCATTGATCGCAGTACTAGCTTGGTAAATGCAGTCTTCGACAACCAAGATGCTACGTTGGCCAGCTCAGTTTGACTAGTTTCCCTAACTTATAGATTGCTTTTTGCGTTACCATGGGTGTCCAATGCGACCATGTGTGATATACAGTAATATAACTATAATGCACTGAAAATCGGTTCACATGCACTGAAAACAGTGCGTCAAAACTGTTTCAACTAAAATTCAGTGGTTGCGAAGATGCACTGAATTTCCAGGGCAACTGAAGTTCAGTGGTCAAATCCACTGAAGGAATGGCATTGTGGTGTTTGCTCCCTAACGACGAAGGACAGCGTAGACTTGAGCGATTGAGAGGGTTGATGAGAGGACAAGTCTTGGTCCGAGTGTCACTGTTTCAAGTGATCGTGCTTTTTCTATTTTACCTATCTATTTGTTATCTATCTTATCACAAGCTTCATACATCGCAATAGTATTTAGAGTCGCGAAACTGTACTGAAAGCTACTTAGTATTCTTCCAATCTATCCGGACTGGTATCTGGTTACTTGCGATAGAGTCTCTAAGTTGTGCCGTCATCTAAAGTCTTACCAACTTCTACCTGCCGTCACATATTTTTAACCTTCAACCAACCCATCTCCTTTTCTTGACTCTTTCAAAAACAATATAACCATTCGACAAACTGGTCTGGCCCACCATGTTACTCGAATAACCCACATATACACAGAATGACTTCGACTTCTACCTATAATCTCCGATTGCGAACACGCGCTAGAGCCAGCTCTGTTGGCACGCCTGCAGAAGAAAAGAATTTCAAGGTAAGTGATGAGTTCGGCAATCTCGTCGTTAACCTACTATCTAGCGCGAAAACCCCGGTGGAGGGCCCGAGCCGAAAGGCTGTGCTGCCCAACTCTGGGGGATCCCCCTTAACCTTGGTGGGGCGGTCCACGGAAAGTGAGACCGAAAGAGAGACCTCATCTGTACCTAAATCTGTTCGCTGTATAGCGATGTGGTTAGTGTGCGTAGCCCCAGAATCAACCCCTCGGTTGACTGGGAGAATAACATAGCTATAGATGCAGTTCTTAGCGTGGAAATAGCAGATGAAAATGAAAACAACTCACCTGCTGAAAGGACGAACGGGAACATGATGTTCGAAACGGCGAACGAAAGAGTGAGCCGTCTAGCGATGAAGAGGGTGGTGACGACCACACCTGGACTACGATCCGTCGTAAGAGAAATTCCAGGACAGAGACTCCTGGATCACTGACCAGTGAGCAAAGAAAAGCGGTCAGCGAAGCTGAATGAAGACTCACCGAGTCAGAACGAAAGAAACTCGAGAAACAAAAGAATAGTGTCAATCAGAACCCTACCGATACGGAGACTTCAGACACAGAGTCAAGAGGCGAATGACCATCCAAGGGAAAAGGAGTGGACCCTCAGAACTGGGGCGCTATAACCTTGGAAGAAGAAATAGACATAGAAGAACAAAGGGCGGCTCTGGCGTCCTATAAGCTAGCCAAAGACATAACTCGACCATCAGTTACAGCATCCGATACTGGCGGAGAGACGGACACAGATGCAGGAGGACTGATTCAGAAAAAATGAACAGATGACCGCCTAGCGCAAGCGGCTGAGAACAAGAGGGCTATAGATGCCGCAGTCGTAAAGCCGAAAGTCGGCTACGCAAAGAATATGAGAAAAGATAAAAGAGCTTATGAAAAGTAAGAACCAACCTGAGAGAACCTCCAGAAAAACCCGCCTAGTGGACCCAGTCAGAACCTTGGTAGACAAGGTGGTCAACCCCACATCAGACAGACACGAGAGGAGGTGCACCCCCCAAGCAATGGAACCAGTTCACCAGGTGGCGCCTAGGTCCTATATAGGTCAGGCGCTGGGGAGAATTGGCAAAAGAAATGGAGGAGATCCAGACTCCTCCGACTCGGAAAGTGAAACCTCGTCTAGCAGCTCGGAGAGCTTGAGCATAAACCATAGCTTGGCCCGTTCAAGTGATGGCGCTGCCGGAAGAAGGAATAAGCGAAAATTGAAGAGGAGAAAATCCAAACGAAAGAGTGAGACAACTCTGAAGCCAATCCCACTACCTCGTATGATGGTGCTGTGGACTCCAGAGCATTCCATAGGTTCATCACTGAAGGAACCGCCTATGTGGAAGACGGTAAGGTGGAATCGAAAAAACGAGTCTTCGTGCTGTCGCACTACTTGAAGGGCAAGCACATGAGTTTTACATATGTGAGGTGTTGGGAGACCCTTACCGTTGGCGGCTCCAGGAGTTCTTCACCGAGATGTTCAACTACTGTTTCCCCATAAACTTCAGGATGAAACAAAGAGAGAAGTTGAAACGCTGCTTTCAGAATGACAAGCCTGTACGAGACTACATATACGAACTCAACAAACTCTGGAATATGATTGGGGACATTGATGACTGAGACCGGGTGACTCGTCTATGGACTGGGTTGAACACTGAAATTCAGCAAGAACTCTGGAAA
>NW_024538378.1:0-8642 GCF_016628075.1 Suillus paluster
GGATTGCGTGGCACGTACGTCACGTCCGTTGAACGGTGATGCTCCCAAATTCGCAGTACTTATTCACAGTCACTTAACCCCAACCGCGGCCGATCATGATTCACAGGTGTGCGAAATCAAAGCTTTACACTCGTCGGTTGATATCCAAAACTCTGTTACGAGCCGGATCCTGCCGAGTTTATTACCGCGGCAAGTCTGCTGGTCATTTTGGAAACTAGTTTATCTGAGCAGTGAGCACGCGAGCCCGATGCTCGAACGTTCAAACGTTCATGCCCCGAACTTTCTCGAGGTACGGATTCAAGAGGTCAAAATATCGAGGCTATCGATTGACATGCTTCGAGAACAGGTGGTTCGCCAGACCAGTGAGGGCTTTCAGGCATTACTACACAAGGCTTGCCGCTGATCAATAAATTATCGAGTCCAGATTGCCAGCAGAGAGGCTGCTCTATTGGACTGTCACCTTGCAACTCCATTCAATGTCCATTCGCGTTCACTGGGCGGGCTCGGGATCGGCAGCCTGCGAACAGGTTGGCCATCTTTGTAACGTTTTGTGACTAACGTCTCTCTTCGACACTCGGGGCAATGATAAGCTTGCCATGCACCCAAGTGATATGCAACACGTCTTTCGATAGATAAGCTCGTTTGCCAGGTGCGCATCCATCCATATGAAATCCAATATGCTCCGTGGGGCATGGTTATTTGTCATGTGTCGTGGCGCCTAAGCCCTCGCGCGACGTACTGAACACTGAATTGGCAACTATGAAGTCACATTCCAGGGATACATAACGAAGCTTCGATTTTTGTTGCTGCGGATCCAACCTACTGGCTGTAACAGTTGCTGGGCAACTGCAACTCATCGCGGCTGAGCCACAGCCCAGGGAATATTACTGTAAGTGCGGAATGCTCTCGATGATTCACAGGTAACTTCCTACAACAGTTACTGGCATTGTGATGTGCAACATTGTTTACTGATATATCCCCACTCGGATCGTCATCATGCAGCGCTGTTGTTATCTTGAACAAGTGGTCTTTCTGCACAAGGAGAATGCTCCGTGTCAGGACTCAGGTAGAGGTTCGATATGATAAAATACTCGTTGATACCGAAGCCAAAGTTGAGTGACATAAGCAGGTAGTGTAATTTGTACTGTTTCTCTTCATGCTAAGTTGCCGACATTTTATTTTCGATCTTCATTTTCGATCGAGTTCCGCAGAAAATGAAAATCCATTATTGCACTTCAATGAACAAACGGAACGCTAGTACTTGTAGCCAGCCTATCAAAAACAACTCGTTCACGCTCAGCGCTCAAAATGTGCTCCGATCCGATCGAGTCGGTATAAAGCCGCGCGTTTCCTTCTAGGAGTTGGTAAAACAGATTTTATTTTTGACCCGCAGGTGGACAACTGCTGGAACGGCAGCAGTATAAAAGATTGTGGCCTCGCCAGCTCCATAGAGTTTTTAATATGTCGAAATTCATCTGCTGCGGTGAAAACGAATTGTCATTACATTTGATATGTATCCAGTCCGGAATAAAACGCATCATCAGAATAGAGGCGCAGACTGAGTGCATAGCAGAATAGAAAGGTACACTCGTCCCTGAGATCTAATCCGCGTATCGTCGTATGCGGTAGGGTCGGTGTGCCCTGCGAGCGGAGACCGGCTGATATCGACTCGCTACAAGTTTCTCCTCCGTGATATCGCAACTCGGCGAGGTGGGGTAAAGAGCATGGAACACTGAGTGGCTAGGAGATGGCGATCCACAGCCGACATTCTAAGATATATCAAGACTTGGCTGGAGGTTCGTTGGGCCATTGAGGAGAGTCTTTGGGTCTTGCAATCCTTTTAGGTTCCCAGTCTTGGTCTCCAGAAGCGCTTAATTTCTAATGCGTTCTCACTATTGAGACCTTGAGAAACTTGGTTCACGACAACTCACATAGTATTCCTCCCTGATATCAAACTTTTTCTTGTTGCGATCGAGACCCAAAGCTTGCTCATTGCTGATCTATGAAATATTAGGTACATGATGACGCTCCGCACGAAAAAGTCAAACCTGCTTGACTTTCTGGTCCTGGAGGTCGTATCGAGTTTGCGTGAAAGTTTGAAGACCGAACGAGGCGCCAACTATGATGAGAAGAAATGGGACACCAAATAGAGCGGGATGCCGCTTCAACCTTGACTGAAGCGGTGAGGGTTTGATAGGGTTTGAGGAAAATGGCATATGTTTTCAGGCTGAACGATGTAGCAACTGCAAGCTTTGTTAGCGTTGACGAGCTTTGACAAATCCGTGTCGGACAACAGAGCCGAACCTGGATTGCCTTTTCTGATGTTCTCCGAAAGATTACGATGATCTAATTCTGAACCGTTGTCAATCTCATTTCTTTTCCACATCGCAGCCTCTGCTAACTGGCTCTAAGTTATCACAGAAGCTCCTTTGTCCATGAGCGGTATGTTAGTCTGTTCAGCACCACCGATCTTTGATTACCGACCCTGATCGCAGTCACCGTCGTTCTTGGTGCGCAATGGGGAGATGAAGGCAAAGGCAAGCTGGTCGATATCTTATCGGCTGACTTCGACATTTGCGCGCGGTGCGCTGGAGGTAATAATGCTGGACATACAATCGTTGTGCCTGTTGGACCTGAAAAGGTGAAGACTACCTTCGCTTTCCATCTTCTTCCGAGCGGTTCGTGATCAATTCTCATGGTGCGGTTGGATGGCATTGATATATTAATCCGATAGGCCTTATAAACCCAACATGTGTGGGCCTGATTGGTTCTGGAGTTGTGGTCCATGTACCTTCCTTTTTTAATGAACTCGATGCCCTGGAACAGCAAGGTGGGGTTCATCCTGGTCGACTATGCTTTAGCGATGACGGTTGTACAGGCTTGAATTGTTCGGACAGAATATTTCTTTCAGATAGAGCTCATCTTGTGTTCGACTTCCACCAGATTGTGGATGGCCTGAAGGAGGTGGAGCTCGGTGGGTCCAGGCATGAATTTCGATTATTCATGCGTTCGTGTTGTTAACAAAACTGCAGCATCGGAACCACGAAAAAAGGGATAGGCCCGGCTTACTCTGGGAAAGCATCTCGTTCTGGCCTCCGAGTGCATCACCTTTTCGATCATGATACCTTTGCGCAAAAGTTTCGCAAGATCGTGGAGGGTCGTTTCAAGCGCTACGGCCATTTCGAATATGACACAGAGGGCGAGATTGAGCGCTATAAGGTCGTGTTCCTCATCCTTTCTCCCGTTAAACACCATCACTGACAATGACGTAGGTTCTCGCACAACGACTAAAGCCTTTCGTTGTCGATAGCGTAGCATATATTCATGGTGCACTGGCAGCGCACAAGAAGGTCCTCGTTGAAGGTGCAAATGCTCTCATGCTTGACTTGGATTTCGGCACGTATCCCTATGTGACCTCATCGTCCACCACAATTGGTGGTGTATGCACTGGTCTTGGCATACCCCCCAAAGCGATCGGGCACACCATTGGAGTTATCAAAGCATATACCACTCGTGTTGGAGGAGGACCATTTCCAACTGAGCAGCTTAATGTTGGTCTTCTTGTAATAATATATATCTATGTATTCACATATTTTCAGGACATTGGCGTTCACTTCCAAGAAGTTGGAAAGGAGTATGGCACTACCACAGGTCGGAGGAGACGTTGCGGCTGGCTGGACCTTGTCGTCATGAAACATTCATGCCTGATAAATGGCTATGATTCGCTCAACCTGACGAAGCTCGATATCTTGGACGAACTTGAGGACATCAAGATTGCGGTCAGTACATGATCGATGGCAAGGACATACAATATTTCCCAGGTAAGTTAGCCACTGGACAAAGCGGAGGTATTATTCACAATTCATCAGCCGACCTTGACGTTCTGGCCAAAGTTGAAGTGGTTTATGTAACACTTCCTGGATTGGAAGACGGAAATAAGCTCGATAACATCATTTGATGACCTCCCAGACAACTGCAAGAGTTACATAGGATTCATCGAGAATTTCTTGGGTACGCCCATAGAGTGGATAGGTGTCGGACCAGGACGTGAAAGCATGCTGAAGAAGACGGGCAGAATATTAGTGTCGAATTAGCCTTCGATTAGCCCGCAGAACGAAGTATTAGATTATTTAAGCAACTTATTCTCACGCATGCTGTTGAATGACATGTGAGTGTAACCTTGTTTGGTCTCTCCTTCGTCACTCTCTGTCACGACCACGGTCACCCCCGCTGAAGACGCCGTAACAAGCGTCACAACCAAGGCTCAGTCACATCCGGACAATGCATGCAATGGACCCAGGGGCTCATCATAATCCATCACAGAGCACTCTTACGCCAGTTTCATCTTCCCGTAGACGTTCGCGAGAAAATGAGACACCTCAACAAAGGCAAAAACGAGAGAAAGCTGCAGAGCGGCAGCGCAGAAAACGGGAGCGTGATCGTACTGTCAATAACATCAATGCTATGATGGCTTTTACACAACCTAGCGATGCTCCAGCTCTTCCCCAGCCTCAGCCATCTCAGCCACCTACTCCGACTTTTACCGGTCAAGAAATGACGCCTGAGGAGCTTTCTCGGCGCGAAAGAGTCAGGGCTGCCGCCCGGGAACGGCAACGCAAACACCGGAGTCTCGTTAAACAGCGGAAGATGCGGGAACTGGGGCTGGATATGCCCAATGAAATGATGCAGGGGATGGAGGAGTACAGAGTAAACGGAGATGGCCAGTATCAGCAGGTGCTTCCCCATGAGATGCCGCACCAACCGCATTCAATGAACCCACAAGACGCATCATTCCCTCCAGCCCCACCTCCACAACTTACTGGTGGACAAAATTTCGCTTCAACACTACTTCTCTCTTTTTCCTGCGCCCCCCTTCTTAAACAGCATCTGCTAAGGACATTGGCAATCACGAGCGAAGAGCTCGCTTCCTTGGAACCAATCATAGCGGAAGCCTTTGATCAATGGGATCATCAAGTACGAGCCTCTATATCTCAGCGGCTGCCGAAATAACTCACTTATTCTTAGCGTCGCATGCACTATGCTCAACAAGCTGCAGCCAAAGCCGCAGACGGCTCTATTTCCGGACCATCGGCTGCGCCATTTCCAAATGTTGATATGGCCGACCCGTCTAACAATGGGTTTGGGGAACATCCTCAACCGCACCCCAGCGAGTTTCGTGCTCGATTCCATCGCCCCTTAGTAGCTCCGTCCCCTTTCCGCAACTTTAACCCAGATACCTCTACAACTGCTACGACTTCGACGCCGACTTCAACTACGACGTCTGGCCCCCCGTCGGACCCAATAGATCCACATCTTAACGTCGTGGTAACACCTGCTGATACAAGACAGAAGAGTGTGACAGCTTTGGACCCAGACTTTGGACAAGCTAAGGGAGAGGCAGAGGGGGGTAGCTGGGAGGTTGGAGAGATCGTGACGTTTTTTAGGAGTTTATGGGTCGTGACCGCATCACGTAGCACATGTAGCCTTTCATCGCATTTCCCCTTATATATACTAGCATCGCACCGTGACTGTAGGTTAGTGTCCTGACTTCCCTGTAGCATCTCCGATCCCTCGGTGCTTGTCAGTCCGGAGAGCACGCAAAGTTGAAGCTGTGCTCGGTTTGTTCCCGAGTCCCTCCTGTATCTGGACTGGTGTCATTCGCAATCATGTTGGTTCCACATTCCGGATAGAAGAATGTCTAGAAATACAAAGTATGGACCAACACTGTACAATGCATGCGTGTGTTTGCAATGAACGATGTCTTATGAGTTCGAGTCATCTCAAGATTCGATAATCTGTGCGATGACTCGGACTCGTAAGAAAGTAAGAAGGGGCTATTTTCCTACTAATGACGATTGCTGTATACGATTCATACAATCATGACTGGTCGACCTGCAATGTTTCGAGTATGACAGAATGTTGAATCTCGAATCCCTCGTTGCCAAGCAAGTTGATCAATTAAAGCTCCGATTAAAAAGGCTGGCCGAATTCGAGCGGCGGTACTGGTACTGCACAACCTCATTTCTTGTAGTCCTAGCTTTTGACAACGACGACCATGGCACTGAGTTTCATAGGGTGCGTGGATTTTTACTCGTTGTGCTATTGTTTCTGATGCACTGCCCAGAAAACCAATTTCTCTCATATCTCATTCTGATGTACGGTATCGAGGAATACTGGCGGGTATCGACCCTGCAGCCTCCACGATCCAACTCTCAAATGGTGAGATTCAATTTATGCAGTTATCGAGTTGGTCTTAATTGGCTGCTAGTATTCTCCATGGGTACAGAGTCGAGAAGGTGAGCGACTGTCCTTTCTGTGGCGCGCGAGTTTCTGCCTCGCCTTCTCCTGCACAAACGACGCGTAATCTGACATCAAATTCGCGTCAGGCCGCCTTCAGAATTCATTCCTCCAGTTCAAGAACCATACCAGTACATCATTTTTCGCGCATCTGAGGTCAAAGACCTCGCAGTCGATGAGCCGACTCCCCTTCGTAGTGTTCACGATGACCCTGCAGTGTTGGGGGTGAGTTCGTTCCTTACCTGAAACAAACTATGAGAATTAAGTATTGTAGGCGTCTGCTCCCGGAACTCAACCCCAGTATGGTGCATATGGTCCTCAATACCAGCAGCCTGTCGTAGCCCAACCGCCACCTCCACAAGCTCAGGCTGCCGTTTATCCTCCCCCTGTGCCAGTGCAAGATGCGCCCGTTCCCTCGATGGTTCCTGTTGTTCAAACGAATGACGCACCAGGTCCTAGCACTGGCCCCCGTGTCAATCCGGTGCACACCGCCGCTGCTTCAATGGAAACAGTTCAACGCGCTTTAGGAGACTTGCGCGGATCCAGCAATGGTGCACCCACGCATGGTGGTCGTGGTGGCCGACGTGGTCATCACGGCCATGGTGCGGAGACAAAAGCAGCAGACATTAAGGTGCCTTCGACCGATTTCGATTTCCAGAGCTCCAACGCTCGGTTCGACAAGGCGGCGGTTGCACCAAAGAAGAAGGATGGCGATGATGAGAATGGCGTTCCCTCAGATCGCGACTCGCCAGCGGAAAAAAAGGAGGAGGAGGATGGAGCCTATAACCCAACGAAATCATTTTTCGATTCTCTATCATCTTCGACACAGGCTGCTCTGCCACCAACACGAGGCAACGGTGGACGGCGGGGTGGCGGAGGCAGAAATCGTAGGGAAGAAGAAAGGGAGCGCAACGTTGCTACGTTTGGTGAGCCTGGGGGTGTAGGATTGATGGGCCCAGGCGCTTACGTTGGAGGTTGGGGTGGATATGGACGACGAGGGGGACGTCCAAGGGGACGTGGTGTGCCTCCTGTCGGGGGCCGTTAGGTACTCATTATTCTTACTTGCACAATCCGTCTGTTCATCTTTGCTGTTTTAGGCTAGTAATCTCTTGTCACCCAATAATATGGAACCCATACTGCATTCGTGTTGGCAGCCGTGTGCGCTCTAAAGAGATTCGCATGTGCTCTTTCACTGACACGTAATGCAACATGCATCTCGTTGCATAATGGGAGCTCCCAAGGTTTTCTTGTCCCCATCTCAATATTCAATCTGGTCAATGGACGTTAAACTTGAATGTGTGAGAAGTCATCACGACACGTCTGGAATTTGTAGTAAATTGAGTGAACCCATGGTTAGCATCCCAGGTGGTGTGCCGGGCCCCGGCAAAAACTTTGAATTCAGCAGCCCTGGCCTATGTAGGGGCCTAAAAACCACCCCAGACAGGCCTCCTTGAAGACAGGTCCCGGGAACTCATCGCTAATGCCAGGAGCAGTCAAACCTGTGGTACTAATGTTTTTACGGTTCAATTATGGCCCACCGAGGTATAAATATCCAATCACTACATTCGGTAAGTCCACTTGAGGGACGTACGACAATCTTCCTCAGGACTGAACTCCTCACCCCTCAACCTGCCAGTGCAGGACGCGCGGACGCGACTGTGACTCTCCAAATGTTTATACCCGAAGTGAAGAGAAACGGAGTGACCAGCGTCCGAGTTATTCTCGACGAGTCATCAACTTCCTCATACCCTAGTTAGTGCGCGGTCACTGTTCCTACGCGTCGGTGCTGCCTTCTTCGCAGGATTCTTCGTATGTCTGGCTGTGGTCGCACAATATACCTCGTCCAACCAACCATGCTTGTCATTTTCGCTCCTCAATGCTTTATTGCCTACCCACGTAGGGACCCCCGAATGGCATGAATACCCTCAGCTGACGGCCCACCAACGCGTTTCCCTCCATGTTCCCATCCGAGTACGTGCCTCTCCAGCTACTGTTGTGCAAGACTGGAGCTGTAGTTATGTAGTGTTGGCTATCCAGGTCCCACACAAGCAGGTGCCGAGCCTGGCGTAGCTGCTACAGCTCTGCCTATCCTTTGCATTCTGGTCTGGTGCACCTTGTATCACCTACGCGTTTTTCCCAGGATAATATGAAAGACAAAACAAAGGACTTTGATATTTTCCGCAGCTGGGGAAGCTTATCTCCGTGGTACTCCATCCAACCGCGGAAAGTTTGGCGTTGATTCCAGTCCCGAAGCCCCCGATACCTGCAGCATCACCGGCGTGCATCTTCTGATCGTCACGGCGCACGATACCCTGCTGACTACTGTAGATGACCACATATCTAAA
>NW_024538379.1:0-8636 GCF_016628075.1 Suillus paluster
ACGGACTACTAGGTGAGCACGGGAAAGTCAGGCGGGGTTGTTCTGCTTGGCAGGAGGGAGGTGAGGAGACTACTGTGGTCAGAACCAACAGTAGAAGCAGAGCAGAAGAGCTGCTGGACAAGTCCGAAGCAGAGCAGAATGGAGGGAACAGATGCGAGAGTGGGGGATCAGTTCCAATGCACGGGAAAGCCAGCCAATGCGCAGGGAGTTGGAAGAGCAGAGGGACAAAGGAATGGGGGAATGGGGGAATGGGGAAGGGGAAGGGGGAAGGAGGGAAGGGGAACGGGGGAAGGGGGGAGGGGGGGGAGGGGGGGAGGGAACGGGGGAAGGGAACGGGGGAACGGGGGAACGGGGGGAAGGGAAGGGGAACGGGTGGGGGAAGGGGGGAAGGGGGGAACGGGGGAGGGACGGGGGAACGGGGGAACGGGGGGGCCGGGGGGGGGGGGGGGGGGGGAACGGGGGGAAGGGGGAAGGGGGGGGAACGGGGGAGGACGGGAAAGCGGGGGAACGGGGGGGAACCGGGGGAACGGGGAACGGGGGAACGGGGGAACGGGGGAACGGGGGACGGGGAACGGGGGGAACGGGGGAACGGGGGATCAGAGGGTCGGAGGATTGGAGGGTGGCCGACCTAGGGAGTCAATCCCTAGGCCAGCTAACAGGAGTTGACTAGGATCAGGCCCAAGTCAAAGAACAGAAGAGCAGGGCTTAGAAAAGGTAATATTCAGACTGAGTATCTACAGACAAATGTACATATGTTTATATACTCTAAGTGATGAGCATAGCATAGCAGAAGGCTATGTGCTGAGTGTACAGGAATACAATAGGATGACTGAGACATACGAGAATAAGGCTTGGGGAACAGTATGTACGCGACGGATCAGAATTGCTAGGGTATAGGGATTACTGGTGATCCGAAAAGCGGAACTATGATACTAAATGGGGATAGGACCAGTGAGGCGGTCGGATGGACTAATAGTTGGGTGGGACAAGACGAGTGGAACTGGGCGGGTTGGAAAAGCAGAGGGAGTAGGATCGGGCGGACCGATAGGGCAGAGGAGCGGAACCCCAGATAGGGTCGGATGGAAGGGGTATAATGTCAGAGGACATAGGGGTAGTGTCGGAAGAGCGGACGGGGTCAGGTGGAGGTAGTAGCAGGGCTAATCCTGCTGAGATGCACTTCATGCATTGTTGGAGAAGGAGGAATGGAGCAGATGGGGAAACAGGGGGTCGGACCAGCAGTAGGGATGCTTATAGGTGGTACTGGGGGTACTCAGATCCGGTATATGACAGTAGGCCCGCACATGGAGAAACTCGAAAGTATCAGCCAATTAGACTTGTGTAAAGGAAAAATTAAACTCGAGTAATCAATGTAAAATACCCTGGGTAGACTCACGAGTTCTCTGATGGACATCAATATTGACACTCTGTTTACCCGACAATTACAAATCAAAGCAAAAAATTCTGGAATTGAAGTTGAAGTTGGGCAAAATGTGGTGGTAAATCTTATCTGCTGATGCATGCCGCATGTCAAATAGACAGAAGGAATATCCAAAGGCTGTTCAATCAGTTGAGTTAGAAAATTTTCAAGCTACAGTAACATAGTAATGCAAAGCAAATTCACTACACGTAGTCTCATCAGAAGCTCTCATGGAATGGCTTGGTAGTGCAAACAGGCATTTGAACTCAAAATGTTTGAGAGAACTTTCGATAGGGGTTGGTATTAGACTGTGGATCGCTCATGTCGCTGTACATCATACCATGGCATAATGCAGGCGGTGTTGCTACTCTTGCTATTCTTGGTCTACAAGTGCCATTTGACTCTTTTCAAACGTTTTGATGGGGCAGGAGTGACCGATTCAAGTGGGCTGTTGCCATTGATCTGAAACTCATCCAATGTACGCTTTGTGGATGTGCCAATATGGAACACGACGGTGTTGGGCCTCGGAGAAGTGACAGATAGCAAGGGTGGTGCCAATAGGCACAGTAGAGGGAGGATACTGCGAGGTGGTTGATGGGGCAGATATCAGGAACAGGTCTTGCATGTGGGGCCACAGGGAATTCCTTTGTTGAAAGAATAGTTGTGGGAGTTGACGGTCCTCTTGTTGACATTTCAGAGGTGGAAGCGGGTGCCGAAGCCTCTGTTGTCGATTGTCGGGAGTCCATGTCGATGGCTGACAGTCGTTTATTAGGCTGCGCATTAACAGGTTCAAACTGAGTGTAAGAGAAAATTAAAAGGCATGTCATAGAATAACAAATATCCAACCCAACCTAAGGCAATATCAGCTTTTGGGACTTCAGGAGAGGGAATCAATAATCGTTGGAAATACACATACCTTTGCAAGTTTCTGCCCTTCGGATAAAACACTGAGGCAAGACCGCAGACCTTTTAAACACCATTGCCTTCGAGCCAGGAAGGAGACAATGATTCCAGAAAGCCTGGAATAGGTGATTGAGCATGTGATTCCATGGAGTTGGAGCTCGCAAGAGATGAACAGCCCAGTTTTGACAAGCATACTTGAGAGCGTCGGAAGTAGATCGACTTCGCTTCTGTGCTTCTTTTGCGAACGTCATAAAGGTGTTCACGGCATGGATGATCCCCCTGTCTGGTGGACAATGACTTTTTGGTATTGCAGAGGTGGAATGATGCTGGCACCTCAATGCCAAGAATGCCGGGAACATTAAGAAATCCGGTAAGCTCTTGAACTGCTGGATTACTTGAGAAGCTGGTTGTAAAATAAATTCTGGGGCATGGATGTACTTGTTGATTGCTCCCAATGTGCTGGAGAATTCTTCCATCGTCAGCCAGACAGATGCTGCAGGAGTCGACTGCCATGCTTGACCATCGGGCGTCAGCAGCCAGTTTTTCCCGCACTGTGTCTGCAACCAGTCTCGCCCATCCTTGATCTGCAGCCAATTTTTCCCGCCCGAGGTCTGTAACCAGTCTCGCACGCCCTGGGTCTGCAGCCATTTTTGCCCAAGCCGGGCTCGCAGCCAGTCGCGCCCGCCCTGCGTCTCCAGCCACTCCTGCCCCTGCACTTTCTGCAGCCAGTCCTTTCCCCGGGTTCGCAGCCAGTGCCACCCGGCCGGGGTCTGCAGCCAATTTTTCCCGCGATTGGTCTGCGACCGGTGGTGCTGCTTCCCCATTGTGGTCATCAGCGAGGCTTTTCTCCTCGTGGTTGGTAGCGAATCTCCCCTGCTCGGGGTCGGCAGCGAAATTTCCACGCTCGGCTCAGTCTGCTGGCAGTTCGCATTCATGAATAATTCCAGGTGGGATTCACCCGTCATGGCCGGGATCTGCAGCTGGAATGGTGTGCTTGGTGTCTGCGACCGGTCTTCTTTTCCCAAGAGCCAGGAGTGCATTCCCGCAGTCGGCCATTTGCCCGCGCTCTGCATCCAGTCTCGCCCAGTCTTCGTTCTCAACCACTTTTCCCCCCACAAGACTTCCAGCCAATTTGCGCCCCACTGTGTCTGCAGCCATATGTTTCCTCCCAGAGTCCACAACCAGCGTTGTCCAACCCAGGTCTGCAGCCAGTCCTTCCCCTCTCGTGTCGGCAGCCAGTCTTTCCCGCCCTGTGTCAGCAGCCAATTCTCTCCCGTCGGGGTGCACAGCCAGTCCTTCCCTCGTTGGGTCTGCAGCCAGGCAAATCCGTCCTCGGTCTCTAACCAGAATTGGAAATCTGAACCACGATCTCCCCAAAGCCATATCATACTGATGAGAACTGACAGAGGCTCCGCTGGCCGAACAAGGAAGGCTAGTGAGTCTTTCAATCTCTGCGGGTCGTAGGGCTTCATAGCTTGACTCTGCCTCTTCAATTCTGAGAGCGCATCAGAAAGGGCCATGCTTTCTGGAATCTCCTTCATCATCAAGCGGAGAGAGGCATGTGCGAGGAGGGAGTGGGGTGATGGGATATCATGTACTTGAGGGAGGCTGCAGTTTGAGGGGTCGGAAACATAATCACGAACGGATGAGTGGTAGATATTCACGGGGAGTGTGCTATTTGTAGGAATACTCATGACAGACCGTAGCTGCATCAGTGCTGTCTCCACATCCCTCCCCTGGCCAGCGCCAAGAAGTTTCGAGATTTGTGACATTGGAAGAGAGTCCACAAGTGCAGCAACGACGGACAAGTGTAGGTATGCCCGCTTGGGGTCGGCGCATGTAGAGAGGATACAATCATACAACTTGTAAACCTCCGTTCCTGGTAGCAGCTTAGTCGTTAGCTTGAGCATCAGCTGAAGCCGATCGTGGGGAACCGGATCGTTGTCTCCATCATCGATAAACTTCATCATTGTGGACGCCACAATGAAACGTCTGCCTGCTCGACTGGCAAGCTGCTGAAGTTCATGCATTGATGGCTGCGGAAAATCGGGGGTAGCGTCTTTGCAGCCCTCTAAACGAATGCCGCAAGAAAATATAGATGTCATTGTCAACATCTGCGCCGTCTAACGAGATGATATCAGCAATGCCCTCCCCGGTAGTTTTCACTGGGATCTCGCACACCAGCGGGTGAACCTCTTCTTGCTCAAAGGTCTCAGAGATATGCGATTCCGAGCGACTCGTGAGCAGAACGTGGGTCACGGGCAGATCAGGTTCACGAAGAGCCCGTGCAAGGGAAAGGATGAGATCGGTAAGCTCGGGTTCGGATGTGCATTCATCAAGGGCATCGACGACAAATGTCAAAGGTGGACACTCGCTCAGCCTGGATTTAAGCTTCCGGAGAGGTTTGAGAAAGAATGCCTCCATCTGGTCGCAGAGAGAGTTGTTAGGGTCTAGGAGGGCGGGATTCTCGCGGATGGCATTGTTCACGTCCGACCGGATGCTGGGAAATTTGCTAGCAAGCTGGTAGACAAGCGTTGCAAAGAAATATCCAGTCGTGCAACGTTTGGTGTGCTTGCGCGAGAAAAAGAATGTTCCTGCGAGCCGCTTTTCAACTGTGGTCTCCTCTGTCACTTTTAGACTCCTCATCTTTTCAGCTACAGTGAACGCAACGGCAGACTTTCCGACGCCCGCCGTGCCATGCAGCCAAATGAGTTGACTCTTCTCCCGCTTGTCTAATAATGTGCGAATGCAGTTGAGAAGGTCGACCCGGGTCCCTTCCAAACATTTTGGATGGGGCTGGCGTTCACGGGAGTCATATTTCGCGCCCTGGACGGCGACCTGGGACAGCCTCTCCCACGTTCCTTCAGACGATCGAACTGCTGATGGTCAGAGAGCGAGAGGGGGGTTAAGAGATGGAAATACTAACAGTGATCCTGACTCATTCGCGACAGTTATGACAGATGGGATTGAACGACTCAGGGAAGTACTAAGTAGCTGGGTTCGGGGTTGTGGTTAAAAATCATCTGGACGCTGGTTATCTCGAGGGACGATGTACCAAGATTTGAATCAAAAGACCCAACACCCAGGCTGTTGCTTGGATCTAAAATTAGAGCCGGGATCAGTTGTAGGTCGCGAAATAATAAAGCTATGGAGTGATGCAGAGTGCGAAGTGAAATGCACTGGAAGTTGAGGTTAATGACGAGCGGGCAATCGTTCAAGGCAAGCGCTGGTCTGATTACAGGAGGACAAGAGCCTGCTGCGAGTACCGACACCATTGCACAGCCAGACGACACTGCCTGGTACCAACGGTTCAACTTAGTATGGTAGTCTCCAGAGGTTAAATATAAATCCTGGGAAAGATATATCACTGTGTGAACAAGGATTGTTGATCGCATTGTAAGTACCATTAATATTGGCTAGGATGTAGATTTTTTAGTAGTACTGACTTTCGAGACACCTTCCGTCTAGAAACATGCTCTGTGGTAGTCTACACCAGTGATAGATGAGTATTAAGGAAATGTAAATTGCATATCCACACAGTGTCTTCTCACCAAATATTCCTAACTCCTTGAATCTCGATGGCATCCAAAACATCCATTTCAGCTTCCAGTGACACCTCTGCCAGTTCCTACGTGTGGGTGCCTGTGAGGTAACTATCTAAAAAGTAAGGGAGAAGGGTGTGGGAACGTCTCTAAAAAGCAAGGGAGAAGGGTGTGGGAACGCAGCCACCCACACATGGATGCCACGTTTCGTCGCATGGACACCATGTTTTTTCGCTAAGGTCGCTGAAAAGAGCGATGCCATGTGGTTCTGTCAAGCGGAGTTTCAATTTCCGAAAACCGTCGTCCGTTACTATACCGTCCGAATTGGGTCATATGTACATTTCGCTTGATTTGGCAACCTCACGTGGTTTTTTTTTTCAGCACCGACTGCACCAGACGCGACGCGACGCAACACAACACTGCTCTACCATTCCAGCGGCTCCCAATCACCTGCCGTCACTTCTGATCACCTGCCATCACCTCTCACCATCAGCTATTAAATCCTGCTGCCTCTCAGTGCCCTCAACACTTCACCATGGCCATTTCCTGCACTTCCCCAGCACCTGATACTGGCTCGGACGTGTTTTTGGCCGCGTCACGTGACGCGGAGCTCCCTGTCACACCGGGTCACGTCACCATGTGAGTTTTTCAGTGTCTGTTTTTGTCTGATCACACAATTTACAGCAGCTATTCCCAGTGCTTCCTCAGCACCTGATGCTGGCTCGGGCGCATTATCATGTGACACTCCGGTCATGCTGGGTCATGTCACGAGGTGAGTTTTTCTCTCTCTCTCTTTGTCTGATTGTGTATTTATGGTAGCTACAAGGCAGGAGCCCAGACCTACTGTCGACTGGAATGCCAGGCTTCTGCAGGGCTTTGATGCAAGTTTTGCTGCCCGCCTGCAGCAACGTCATCGCCAGCCTGTCAACATGCTGGCCCCACCTCCCACCTCCACAACTCCTTCAGTACCCCCTCCTTCTGAGTTGTCGGCACCTGCTGTGACTGACTGGTCTGCTGAACTCTGTCGCCGCTGGTCTGAGAGTCACATCACGCGTCTTGAACGGAGACGACTCAACAACCCGTATGCTAAGGTCACCACTTGGCAAGAGAATCGCAATGCTATGGATCAGACAATCCATGACCTCCGATGATATAACGTGAAGTTGGCAAAGGACATCATGTGGTGGCGAAGAGCAACATGAGCAAGACCTCAAGAATGATGATAGGATGTGGATACCTTCTGCTCTCAGTTGGAGGAGGCACGTAAGCATCAAAAGCATCGCCGGGTGGTGGATGCTTGCGAAAGCACCTCTTTGAGCAAAAGAAGGGAAAAAGTCGGGAGGAGCATCGGCATTTGGATGGAGCTACGCAGGGAGGGCCCTCCACCTGGGCTGGGAGCCTTCTGAATAGTTTTTTGTGTTAGAGTTGTTCCTAATATGATTTGATTTCTGATTGGATGGGAGTGATGTATGAAATGGGTGATGTGACATTATTGGAGTGGTGGGAGGATGGGAGGATGGGAAAGAGAGATGGAGATGGGAGAGGGAGAGATGGAGACGGGAGAGGGAGAGGGAGAGGGAGGGAGAGGGAGACGGGAGACGGGAGGGAGACGGGAGACGGGAGACGGGAGACGGAGACGGAGCGGGAGACGGGAGAGGGAGACGGAGAGACGGGAGACGGGAGACGGGAGACGGGAGATGGGAGACAGGAGACAGGAGACAGGAGACAGGAGACAGGAGATGGGACACGGGACACGGGACACGGGACAGGGACACGGGACATGGGACAGGGACAAGATAATTGGGAGGAAGTGTATGAGTCAAACTGTTTGTGCAACATCCCATAACTAAAACAAAACTATATAATGTAAGAAATTATTGATTGTTATAATTAAATAATATGTAGACACATTGAGGCAAGGCACCAAAGGTGCCTCCAGCAGAGCACAAAGTGCTTGCTGCTTCCTGTGCCGAAGGCACAACGGGCTTGGACTCGTCTATAAAGTAAGGGAGAAGGGTATGGGGGGAATGTGGGAGGATTTGGGCATTTTCGCGTAGCGCACATGGCGTCGGCAGTTTCGGTTACAGACCTTTAGGAATTTTCGTGTGCTTTTCATTTTCGGAGTTCCATTTCCCTACGAGTTTCGAAACCCTCGCAATCTAAACACCTCTTTCCCCCCACCATCTGTTTCCTCACACTACATTGTTGAAATCCTCTCCCCAGTGATTATTTGTAAATTTGTAGTGAAATTCCCCTCCTGGGGTAAGCTTTACTTATTTAAATACAAAAATAATAATAACTTGAAAAATTCAACAAATATAGTGATTTTCGCTTTTGCTGTTTTTGGACCGCATTTTGGACCGTTTGGACCGCATTTGGACCTCCCTTGGACCCCTGGACCCTCCTGGACCCTCCTGGACCCTTTGGACCCCTGGACCCTTTTGGAGAGCAGGTTCGTGTGGTGTGTTGTGTTGTTTGTTTCTGTGCCCGAATCCCACGGAGAACTGGGGAAATTGGGTATACAAGACGAACGTGCGAGGAGTCTTGCAGGCGTCTTTTGCAGTTGTCAAAGACTGTCCTGTGACATCTCCGTGTCAAGTCCTACCTCCATGGCTGCCTGTTTTTACGGGTGTTGCCGGTTGCTATCGCTTTTGCTGGGACCTCTGATAGCACTACAGTGCAGAGATTTGGTTGGCGGGACGCTTTTTGCATTGAGTCTGGCTGGGTGTTTTCTATCTGGCAGTGCTCACAGTTGCCTTCCTATCCCCCTGGGA
>NW_024537642.1:0-177285 GCF_016628075.1 Suillus paluster
ATCCAAAACAAACAACAAACAAACAAACAGACTTCCGTCCTCCAACGTTCTCCAACTACGGTAGATACAAGCTTGCCGTAGTTCTACATATACAACTTGAAGTCGTTGGATTGCGCCCCTGAGGCCTGAAGTGTGGCACCGTTGTTCGTGGCTTCGAGTTGAGAGCTATGGGCACCTGTGCATTACCCCAGCCCAGATATCGTAGCCCAATATTGTAAATATAACATTCGTAGTGCAACATTCTTCCTATCTCTGGAGCTTGTCTTATGGCTCGGTTGGTCGCTTTGACAACGTTGAAGCGCCCCACAAAACCATACCACAAGCCATCTTTGATGTGCCGCACGCTCCTATAAGGATCCACTTCAGCTAATTCCCCGCCCCACACTATCACGCTCAGTTTAGTACGTGTATTATAGCGGCTAGCTCTCACTGACTAGCTCATTATCTCGAAGGATAACAGACGACTCCCCACCGGAGGAACATTGTTGAAAAGAACTTTAGCAGCAGCTTCAAATGCTTCACTTGGTGTACTCGACGCTCGCTGCACATGCATGAATTGTTCTCTGGGAAAGGTCCCTATGCGTTCTCTGGGAGACCCTTTTCAGAGAACAATTCATACGGTGCGCACCACGCAGCTCGCCAGGACCACGATCGATCGATTGGCCTGTGATTCTCGCCAAGTAATACACATTGCGGGAGCTGTAGTGTGGGGGCAGAACTGCTTTTAGTAAATATACCCCCTGAAAACATGCGGTGGTACTTACCAGTTCTTGGTGCGTAAGTTTGGCGTAAGTAACTTACTAGTAAGTACTGGCAGGCGACTGTGTAAAGTGGTACTTACATAAATGCATAATCATCAACTTGAACTTTTCTATCGCTTGGGTTGTTTGTATGGTAGTTAAATTTGTCGGTCGCTTCCGCTCCAAACCCGACCCTTAGATACATAAGTACCCTGTCTTCACTCTCAACCCGAGTCCCACAACGCCATGGCGCGTACCAAGCAGACGGCTTTAAGTTCATGTGGCGGGACTGCCAAGCGTGTCTCACTCAAACCTCGAACGTTGAAAACAGAGGCACCACCCGAGGCGCTTCAACTTGAAGTGGCGAAGGCCACGGTACCCGCACAGGCTCTTAAGATGGTGCGCTCTCACTTGGAAGTCCGTTCAGGACCGTCGAAAAATCATGCGAGTGACACTGAATTCAACACAAGACCGGTCATCTACTGATGTTTTTCCACAGTTCTGTATGCTCTGCCAAGGCGGAGTGGCTGAAGGCGTCTCTATATACGAGTGCAACGAACCTGACTGCCCACGTGTCATGTGTACTCGGTGCATCTCAATTCCGAGCAACTGTGTACAAGAAGTGACGCAGCCGGGTGTGAAATTCCGCTGTATCCACTGCCACACATCCTCGGACAAGAAGTCGAATCAGCTCACATTGTACTATGTGAGTTCATTCGTACCTATCATCACCCTTTTTCATTCAATCATAAATGTCTAGGGATTTTTTAGGGATGGCGAACCGGTTCTCCCGACATTTCTGGAAGTTTGTGGACAGTTGGAATTTTCCAGACGCTCTCAGATCTCTTCGGCCCCCATTCTCATCGTCCACTTCAAGCTTGCTGGTTGTGGGGCCACTGCGAGCCCAATCGATGCAACCCACACATTCCTTGCACCTTATTTTCCGCACGGTGGCCTCCGCCTAGTCAACGTGGTGTTCGACCTCGCTGATATCGATTACTACTCTAAGCAGTGTGTGAAGCTCGTGAACGACGTTATGGAAGATCGCAAATACGAGTTTGTGTGTATCGCAATCACCGATCACACAAACGATGCAATTGGTGCTGTCCCGGAGGTATGTTTCCTGTTACTTCTTTGCCTCATCTCCGTCAGATGATCAAACTTTCCTCCTTCAGTTTATGGATACTCTACTTGATCCATGGCGCAATGTAATCCGACGTGCAAAGGACACGACACTATTTTTGTTAGGTTGCGGAGCCATCGTCAACCAACCCGAAAACTTTCGTGGTTTGCGTACATCCATTGTCAATCACAGGATTTCATCCGCAGTTGCATTTACCGCTAAGCACTTCCGTCCGACATCCGCCTGCCACTTTATGATCTCGTTCGCTCAGTCTGTCCTCATAGAATGCTTTCCACTGCGCGAAGCATTCCCAAAGATCCTCGACCAATCGGAACTTGGTATGCACTCGGACGTCATCCTGATGTCCGTGACGTCTGGGGATAATCATGATGGCCTAGCGATGCTGTTGCAGTGCACCCGCTACTCATGGGCTCACGTCACCGCCCGTCCGTGGGGCAATACACTTCCAATCCAATGCCCACAGTGTGGGTGCCCGACCCAGTGGCAGAAATTTCATGCGGACGCCTCGCGCAAATGCTCGGTCTTCGAGTGTTCGTATGCAGGCTGTGGTCGTGTCAATGGCAAACCATCAGAAAGGCTTCCCCGCAAGAAGTTCACCTGCAAGGCCCCGAAGGGTGCGATACTGCTTCCAGGGCGAAGAAGAAACGCCTGCTGGTTGCAGATTCCTCCAGACCGAACGCGGTGACCGGCTTTTTGGACTCGAGTGATACTGAGACGGTCTGACGTCGATTGATCTTTGTATATCATACCTTACAACACCCACGTTGTGCTCTATGATCTTGTTATATAAGGTTGATTTTACACGGATCATCTGTCTTTCCTAGGCATCTAGTAATGTCGTCCCAGATAGGTAGCCAAGGAAGATGATCATCTACTACTAAGGAATGAGTCTAGCCTGCTCACTCGCAACATTGTGTGATAGACTCTGTAGCCTAATCTATGAACTAATCTCGGGCTGATATGTTTGGTTGGTTTGGATGTGCTGTAGTCGTGGACCGCTGTATGGATACTCAGCCAAATATCGTAGGAGCTGGTCTCGATGATGTAGTCCCTGCTCGATGATAGCCCATTTTGTTGCAAAATTTGCAGCGGCAGGCGGTATGGGATGTGTAACAGTGCCCAGTGCATTCGATGTCGAAGACGACATGATGATGGTCAGGGATCGTGAGTGCGGTACAAAAGTTATTATCAAGGACTAACGGATGTGGCGCCTGTCAATGTCGGGCATCACTAGAGCCTAAGTAGACCCCTGCATAGGTTTCACAATCACGATCTAAGTGAACATACGAAAAAGTGAGGGCGTGGCTCAAAAATGGCTCGAAATATGCATTTTTAAAATGATGTGTATGTATATGCACTAAATAGCAGATGAGGAAAGCCAGTAAATGACAAGGACGTACGTGAACTAGTGATGACCTCCATGAGCCGTTCTCTGGCGATAGGACTGGTTATGAAGCGAGCGTGTCGATAAATTTACGGGAGCTGTTCTGAGTGATAAACATCCCAGACGCGTTGTGGAGCATTGTCGCCCTTAACTGTGCAAATGGTAGTGGCAATAGCGTGAATTCGTTATGGAGCGGGCAATATGCATTTACCGAGGTGAGAGATCAAGCTTAAGAGTGAAGAGAGAAATCTAAAAGCGTTCTGGGAGTCGCATCAATCCATGCGTGTTGATTAATTGACAGCGGTGGTCAGCTAGTGGAGGACTGTGAGCCTGTATGGTTGCTTGAGCATGTGCCGCGGCCTGCTGCTGAGTTTCTACAATCTGTCTGCATTTAAAACCTCTCTCGGAGTGAACTACACCGTGTAACAGTGAGTAGTGAACTCTCGAGAACGCAGGAAAATTGCCACTTACAATGCCGCTAAAGAGAAACAGAAGGGGATCGACGTCAGCGGATATGCATTGATGACGGTATAGAGGAGTTACGTTTAGGGTATCCAGGCGGCTGAAGGCCTTCTTACAGCCTTGGCAGATGTTGGATTGCGAGCGCGTGACATGAAGTGCTTGATGTCGCCTGTGCAGATCATGACGTGAGTATGCCATAGGTGAGTGGATAATGAAATTAGGGGCAGAGGACCGGTGACGCGATAACGGACAGCTGTCGGCCGATGCCAAATATACGATAGAGAAGTAGAACAGTATTACGAGGAAGCGGGATTATGAAACTCTTACTTGCAGTCATACTGTCTTGCAAAGTCTTTCTTGCAATGGGGGTACTCGCACACATACGGGCGTTGCTTGGTGTGGGATCGAAGATGTCCTGCAAGGATGATCATGATGGTTAATTACAAAATACAGACATGTGGTGTAACTAGGCACCTGTCAGATTGAATCGACGCGTAAACGTGCTCCCACAACCCGGTACTGGACATAAGAAACGAGCCTCATTCCTCCGCCTGCTTTCGCTCGCTACCTGGGTTGCGGATGTGGTAACCTGCTTCTTCTCCACCTGTAGGATAGGGGGGAGACGAGTTATAGCAGTGGAGGACGAAGTGTGGTGGGCCGAGGCAGGCCCCCGTCCTGCTCCCGAGGCGAGGACTTGCGCGCGAGTGTAGAGCTCTGCTGAAGTGGGGGAGTAGTAGGCCTCCTGCTTGAACTCTTGATGGGGCAGTGGAGCTGACATGGGTTGCTTCTGGGTGGGAGGGATGTTTGGTTGTGTTGCAGGAAGTGGATACGGGGTTGGATGTGAGGTACGTTGAAAGCGAGAGTTCCTGTACGTGTGTCCTGGAAAATAATGTGCTAGTTGCTCAATGTCATTGGAACTTGCACCCGGAGGAAAAGACGGCTGTGCCTGGGATTGTGACATGTGGTACTGGGTCGAATAGACAAAAGAGACGACTGTTATATGCGTAAAATTCGACTGTAGACGGAATGGGATATGGAATGCACTTAAGAATGAACTCCTCGGGGCTTTCACAGCCATCTTGGCATCGCCTTCATTGGCGGATGCGCGCTCGTAAACCTCGAGCGCGAGTGTCGAGTCCTCCGATGAGGTCGCCGTAAGGTACCCTACACCGATATTCAATTCTTGCAACATCAAGGACACATTATCGCTTGAAGGAACGCACCGATCATACGTGTAATCTCTGAGGGGTCATATTGCTCGCACCAAAGGCTCTCGTACCTCTTTCACCTTTTGTCGTTCCTTTTTCCTTCTCACGAGTTTCGCGCTATTTGTCATGTCCACGAGATTTGTCTTTGGCCCTGTTCCTGTCGCGGATAGTCCCATCCGAGAAACTCTTCGTCCTTTCCATGTGATCATTTGCAAAAGAATTATCTGATGCTTCATGAACGCAATGTGAGTGGGGCTGCTGAATGAACTGCTCCAGATGTGGATCAGGGACTACCAGTATCCCAAGTGCAGCAGAGGGCGGGGTCTTCTGGTGCGCCAGGGGAGTGAAGCAAGGGAAGACTAACAGCCCGTAAGAAAAGGGGTGAGCATAAGGAGGAAGTCCTTGCACAGAAGACTAACCGTTTAACCTCAATCTAACGGGCGGGGTCTCTGACGTCACGTAATACACTGCGTCTACAAGCTCAAGGACGCTACAGAATGATGGTCTTCTTGGATAGCACTCCAACAGGTGACAGAGAGTCGATGCAAGTTGTTTGTGTAGGTTCATCGACTGGATGATCTTCTGCTTTTCCGCGAGCCGTTGGCGAGGATCTCGTATTCTACCTATGACAGTACGTCGGTATTCAGGCCTACTACGATATCCTGTGAAACTCCTGCTGGCGTTTGGTGAAAATGTCTGATCCTTGAGCTTGATCATCAAAGTGGTCGATATTGCCAGTGGAGCTTGTGATATAGTATTTTGAGGTCTGGAATCTGGTCATGGCATCGATCATATGTCTGAATATTCAATATATACTGGTACAGTCACTCGTGAGTGGGGGCCAGCTAAAGTTATTGGTTGTTATTATTAGACGAGTGTAAAACTGCGCACTCACAATAAGGGCACCGATGAAACCTGAGGCCGGGAGATATTCATGTCCGAGTTAGCTGTTGCGAGGGACAATGTTGAAATGCTCGAGGATGAAGACAATGAGATATTTGAATGCTTCGGTTGATCGGAAAAGGGGACTACCATTGAGGGTATCTTATCTCAAAATGCGATTTTGGGTGCTAGCGTTGGCTGGCGAAGGGAAGGAATAAGGCCCTACCATTGGACAGGCATTCCGCTGGTCGACCGGAGTGTACAAGTGGAGGGGAGTTGAGGACTCAAAACCAGAAAGGCCAAAGGCCAAAAGGCGGAAAAGAGAAAAGCTGGGTGAGTATATATTAGGGTGAGAGTGTCAAGATCCAGCGGGCGCCAGTAGAGATGGATCAACCTCCAAAAAGGCCAAACATCATTTGTTACGGAATGTCGAGTATTGTGAATAATAATGCAATGTTCCATCAGACAAGATTGAAAGGAACATCCAATTGTTATCCCCTTCAATATCCTTCTGTTGCTGTACCACGATGGAACTCATCCGTGTTCGCAATAGATACTATACCCTTCCAAGGATCGAATAATGGACCGCCGCGTACACCATGTCTAGATGCGTCCTGTGCGGCAGAATCGGACGAGCAAACCCTCGTGAAGACCAAGCAACTACGAGGACAGCAGACGATGAATGTCCAGTCATCCCTGTCCATTAGGAGCCTGCTTTCGATGATCCTGAGTTGGCAGCCAGGAGTGTGAAACGTCAGACTGAAAAACGATGTGCGCAGGAAACAAGGAAAGCGCACCATCCCACGATAAATCCAGTCCTCGTCCTTGTGTACTCTTGATGCTAGTATCGGTCGATCTAGCGGTGAAAATGCGGGTGTCGTAGCAGGCTCCTTCCCACCACTGCTTTGAGTGTAGAGGGGCAGACTGTGAGGGAGTTGGACTTTAGCATATGATGACCATCCAGCCACGTGTCAAATTTAATCCCAGCACAACCCTATTCCCGGACCACTGAGATGGCTTCGATGCATGCGTGTGTTGGCTCATGATTGTCCACTCATCCTTGTCCATGAGGAGCCCACTCTCAACAATCCGAGTGGGCAGGTGCAGCGTGCTGTTGCAGGAGTGTAAAACGTCAGACCGAATTATATGCATAAGAAACAAGCAAGACATACTATTTTACGATAAATTCAGTCACCATCATCGTGTACTCTTGATGTCAGCATCGAGAAAAAAAAAAAAGTCGATTCGGTGGTGAAAGTCCAGTGTCGTATATATGCAGGAGCAAACGAACGGGCACCTTGCTCGAGAACTTCTCTAATGAATAAGTATTCAGTCTTCCGCAACAAAGATACGATTAGAACTTACGATCACAGAGTAGCTTTCCCACAGCAGGATAAAGCAATGTCACGAGGACAGAGCTGCAGTTTCGTGCTTATCGGAGGTAGACAGATATCACTGGCAGAAGAGGGCACAGTGAGATGGAGAACGTGGTTGAAAAGGATGAGGAAGAGTTGTATGGGACTGCAAGAGTCTAAAGCGTGATTTATGGCAGACTTAGAATTTCGACTGGCGGACCCGGTGACCTACCGAAACAAGGTTTGGGCGCTTCAGCTCGACACACCGCAAATGTCCTTGGCATCATACACCTGCCAGGCAGAGAGAGGATCATGACTTTTCAAACGACGCCTCGCTGCGAGTATGGAACTTGGAGAACGGGAAACAAATGGGGAAGCACTGGCGGGACGGAGTGTTGACCATAGCGTTGTCTCCGGATGGGAAGAAAGTGGTTAGTGGGAGTCGGGACGGTGCAGTGAGGTTGTGGGACATTGACACATGCAAGGTCATCGCAAAATGGATGGGGCACACAAAGGGTGTGTGCTCTGTCTGCTGGAGTCGAGATGGTCGACGAGTGTTAAGCGGATCAGGCAATGGGACTGCAAGGCAATGGGAGGTGAAGAGCGGAGAGACTATCCTCGCACCAATCAAGACCGGGCACGAACACGTGATAACTCGCCAGACATGACTATGTTTGCGACTGGTGGAGATGACGAGTCCATCAAAATTTGTGATCCCGAGACAGGCGAGCCAGTGGTCGCAGCTCTCAAAAGACAAAAATTCGTGTATTGCCTGACTTGGACCCCGGACGGAAAGACGCTTATCTCCGGGTCAATCGATTGCTCGATTAGGACATGGAATACCACAACATGGAAGCAGACCGCAGTGCTGGATGAGCACACTTCTTTTGTCTATGCCATTGCAATATCTCCGAATGGCCGTATTCTCGCGAGCGCATCGTCCGACAAGACAGCGCGATTGTGGAACCTTAAAACCCACCAGCCCATCAGTTCGCCCCTCCAGCATGCAGAGATAGTGGACTGTGTGTCATTTGCGGCAGATGGAAAGCTCCTAGCGACTGGGTGCCATGACACAAACGCGTACACATGGGATGTTGCTGCAATTTTAGGGAAGCTGGCCTCGACGACCTTCTAAAGGTGAGAAAGTGTTTCCCTTCGTTCTCGTCTTAGGAACTGAACGCGCCATCCCAGCCGCAGGAACCTCACAATGCGTTGCTCAATGTGCGTGCCACGTTTATACAACCATATCATTGCAAATGAATGTATGCACTTTAGCGTGATGTCACACGACGTCCGGTCCAGCCACGCCACGACGCCTGTCGTTTGCCTCCTGGCTTTTTCGACGACCCACCACATCGTGCTCACGTACGTCTTTAGCGTCTCGTCCAGTCGTTTTTTCCTCACATCATGCGTTCAGCTCTCTTCACGACGCCGCTCCTCAGCACCGCATGGACGCACAATTCTTGGGTGCATCTCTTTGTTATTCAGCCGAACCCACTCCAATGTCCACAATACGCCATCCCGACGCCGACCTCTGATAGACTGGGCTCGAAATATTCTCTCTGAGACACCGCGCAGACAAAATGGTGCAGGGATCGAATTGCACGAGTGTTGCTCGGCGGTAGTCGATGTCCCGTTTGCACAGGGAAAACGTATATGTTCCCGTCTTCTTCTCGAATGTTCAACTCCCTGATGTTATTTTTCCTTCTCCGATGTTCGACACCGCCTCGTATCATGTAGAGGAACGCTTCGGCGAGAGATAAACGTAAGCCAGCGGGCAGTTCACGGCCTCCTGAGCCCAGTACCACCAGCAATCCGTCGGACCAGCTCAAGCCCAGACTGAGTCAACTTCGCAACCACATACTACTTCTACAGCTACAACGTCAGCGCCCTCGCGCCCTCATATGACACTAAGACACGCTGGACGCTGGACTCGTTTCTGGCTTCTCATCTGTTGTACCTCCCCTGAGTGTACAGAAGGTTGTGATTGAGCCTGAGTAATCTACTGTTTGCTCGTCGTTTACACTCGTCTCTTCCATGTCTTTACCAGATGTACAACTCGCCGTTTATGTGTTCTGCCTACTCATACTACTCCCCCTCCTATGTGGTTGGTTGGTTCAAACCATTCTTTTTATACCCCTTACCGTCTCCCATCAGAATACACATACGTAAGCCCCTACTTCATATTTCATATTATTGCCCTCGTTATTGCCGTTGCACAGTAACATTCCGATCAGGTTTTGCACCGCTCTCCTTATCTCTGGACCCTCTTCTCAGCCTTTCCATGACGGACCGGCACTTGTCAGTGTTTGACATCTTACTCGAGAGCGGCTTGAATACACTCAAAATACACTACCCAGAATCTCTAATGACAGATTGACCAAGCTGGTTCTCATGTAGGATACGTCTGGTCTATACGATTGGGGTGTGGAGGTTTCAATGCGCACAATGAAGGAAATATATACATGAATGATACTGACGCAATTTTGATCAGCGCGAACCTCCGTAGGGCGCAGGACTCGTATGCGTCTCGCAGCTCAGTATGATCTTAGTAATTATCCTCGGGCACGCTGGCACCTGCGCTATACAGCTTGCTCGTGACGGGGCCAACGAGGCTCTGGATCTCCTACAGCTTCTCTCGAACTCCTGCCGTAAGCACTCTGGTCACGTCATCTGCCTCCTAAGGATGGTCTCTTTTATCGTTAAAACTTGCTGCCCCATGAACAGACCAATGGCCAAGTTGGATGAAGGATCGCCGAGTTGGACTTAGTCATAGACAAAAGAGTACAGGTGTTGGGGCACTCGACACGCTTGCTGAAGGCCCTGTCCTCTGAGGCGAACTGTTCGACCTCGTGGGCCATGCGCTCAATGTGCTTGGATTGTCCAGTGCCCCGATGCACTTTGGGAGGACGTGCAGTCCTCTCTGTCCGCACACAGATGGTCAGCGGGTGACAATCAATGACAATAAAACTGCGAGGGTGTAGGATGTCAGTAGCGGAGAGACCATCCTGGACCCGATAACGATGGACCATGAACGGGTGAATGCTTTGGACGAAGACAGGAGGAGACTCTACACTTGGTTAACGAGAATTGAATCTGGGACAGCAAGTCGGGAAAACTGCCCATGTAAGTTGTGCAAGCGAAGCGTTTTGAGCCTCAGATATTCTTATCTGTGGCAAACTGAAGACTCGTTTAGGAAGTACCGTTTGTAGGAGACGGTTGGTTTCTTGGTATTACCCCTTGCATATGTAGAAGCCACGCGTGTTGAAGTGTTTTAGCTGAGGTTCGTTTTAGCTTCAGGAGATGTTCCGTAGATGGTTGTGCGTACTTTTCACAGTACGACCAGCGGCGGCGGCGGGCGGGGGCCATCAGTAAACCGGTGAGACTCAGATGTTAATAGATATTGTAGTATTTTGTAAGCCCAATGCTTCTTTCCATACAAAGTAATATATACGCCAATTCAAATATTCACGCTCGGTCCAGACTTAGATATTGTTTTATAACGCCATGTATAGGAAAGAGCATTTCGGCTTACAAAATATGAGAATATCGGTGGCTCACCGGTTTACTGATGCGCCCGCCCCCTCTCCAACATGATCAGCCTGACTACGTCCTTGAGAGAGAAGGGTTATGATATATGTAGTCAGACTGGATCTGTTAGTGGCAGGGCGCTTGCAGTCAGCGACTGTGCCTGTAGTAAACTTTGACCGAAGACACCACTCGACTTTTAAATGGGGTGTAAGCCGCTCTGGTCACGAGCTTATCAAACTTGAAAGATGTTCCGCTCAGCTCGGGCCTCAAAGAATTACACATGAAGTTTATATAATTGAGCACGCACTTCCCGTTGCGAATCGGTATAACTTGTTGTTCTGATAGAACGGCATCACGAAACGATGGAGTAAGTGATGCAACAAACGAACTGTCAGAATGCTGCTCAGACATACGCTCTCGCCGACGACGGGAAAGCGAGACGCAAAGCATTTCGAATGGAATTCAGTGGGAGGAAGAAGAGAGATATAGCATGAGGACATCAACTACCATTACAGATCATCAAGGCAACTTCTTCAATCAATCAAGCCCTCGGTAGACGCTGACCTCCGCTCTTCGCTCGTCCATTTCCGCTCTCCATCATTCTCCTCGTACAACGAGCACCTCGGTGCTCCGAGTACATGCAACAAGCCACAGCACTTGCCCAGGACCACCTAAGCACGCAATGTACCATCACGGTCCCGCAAATTGGAAGGCTCGTGCATCTAAAACGGCCGGCGGAAACGGCGGACCGATGAAGTCAACCCTCACCGGGGCATTTGTAGAGTCGGAGACGCGGCGGGGGACACGGGTGTCCCCCTTTCCTAGATAGCAATGTCCTACATAGGGTAGTACACCCCAACAAGACAATAACAAAAGACAGACGCTCATATGTTACTGTGCACTGTGCATGTCATTCAGCAAGGCAGACGTGACATTATGACACGAGTGAAAGACGGCACATGCCCTTGAATACAGTGACAACCAGTGTCGTTTCGCCATAAGGATTATTCAAATAAGCTGGTAATTATGAGTCGTCACATCACTCTTCGCATGAATTCCCGCACCACCTACAGTGCACCGTGACATACTTTAACTTGAAGAACATACAAACCAGCCGGAACCAACAAGACCTGCACTCGAGTTTGCGACTAACAAACTGCTGCAACATAGCTACAGCTGAAAGAGCCGAGAGGAAGGAATAGGCTCGGGTTTTGGGAGCCTAGATAGATGTTCGCCAAGTCAGCGCCCACCAGTCCCGGTGAGAGGTATTGTGCCTGTCCTGGTGATTATTCCTCGAAGGGCTTAAGATAACACAACCTTTGATCTCTCCGTCTTCATAACTGCGGCCCAAGCACGGATACATGCCCAGCCTGCTGAGGTATCATTGACGCATGCGCGGGTTGGGTGGTGACGGTCCAGTCATCCATGTCCATGAGAAGTTCGCTCTCGAATCGTCGATGACTCGGATCCGAGTAGAAGGGCGCAGTATTCTGTTGCGTGTCAAACGTCAGACGGAAATGATGTGCGTGGGAAATATATATACTGTTACGATAAATCCAGTCCTCGTCATCAGGCACTCTCGATGCCAGTCCGGATGTCATAGATATGATGTAGTGCATTGCGCGCTAATTTCTCCAAGCAGCGAGGCGGAGAATGTGGTATGGTGACAGAATTGTATGGGACTACAAGAGTCTAAGATGGATGGAGCATGATTTTTCCGATGATTTTGAAGACAGGAGAAGAAGAGGAATTGGTGTTAGACTGAGAATCTCGACCGACGGACCCGGTGAACAGATCTACTATACACAAACAAGGTTTGGGCGCCTCAGCTGCACTGCCTAGGCCCTATGATGGATATAAACTATGATGGATAAGGCACCTAAAACGTACCACCGAATTCCCAGTGGACTCAACTGCGACTCGACCGAAACGCCCCTTGCCTGTGTGTCGAGTCCTTTTGAAAACATCATCTTGGTAAGTGATTGCGTACTTTGATAGATGAAGGCTGAGAGTGTGCTGCACTCAATAGCTAGAATTCTGGGGTATGTCTTCACTCACCGCTAGCGCGGAGGGGACATCAGCGATAGCACCTCGGCAGAAATTTGAAGGACACACCGCTCATGTCTGGGGCGTCATACACCTACCAGACGGAGAGCGAATCATCACTTGTTCAAGGGACGGCTCACTGCGGGTATGGAACTTGGAGAGCGGGAAACAGATAGGGAGGGACTGGCGGGATGGGGAAACTCGAGTGTGGACCATAGCGTTGTCTCCGGACGGGAAGAAAGTGGTTAGCGGAAGCGAAGACTGTGCAGTGAGGTTGTGGGACATCGACACATGCAAGGTCATTGCAAAATTGACGGGGCACAGAGAGGGTGTGACTTCTGTCTGCTGGAGTCAAGATGGTCAGCGAGTGTTAAGCGGATCAGATGATAGGACAGCAAGGCAATGGAATGTGGAAAGCGGGGAGACCATCCACGCACCAATCAAGACTGGCTCGTCACGGTACACGGAATTGAACGCGGTCGTCTACTCGCCTGACATGACCATGTTTGCGACTGGTGGATACCACACGGACGAATACTTCATCAAAATCTGGAAGGCCAAGACAGGCGAGCTGGTCGCCGCTCTTAAAGGACACAAAGATAAAGTCTGCTGCCTTGCCTGGACCATGGACGGAAAGACGCTTATCTCCGGGTCACATGATCACTCGATTAGGACATGGAACACAACAACCTGGAAGCAGCTCGCTATTCTAGACGAGCACACCAACCGTGTCATTGCCCTTGCAATATCTCCGAATGGCCGCATCCTCGCAAGCGGTTCGCTCGATGATACAACACTATTGTGGAATCTCAATAACGGCCAGCCCATCACTTCGCCCCTCAAGCATCCAGGTGCAGTGGGCTGCGTGTCATTTTCGGAGGATGGAAATCTACTAGCGACTGGCTGCGCTGACAATAACACGTACACATGGGATGTTGCTACGATTGTTAGAGACGCTGGCCTTGACGACCTTCTAAAGGTGAGAAGGTGTAGCTCATTCTAGTCTCAGGAACTGAACGCGCCCTTCCAACTGCAGGACAGTAACAAGGCGTTACTCGATGTACGTGGCACGTTTATACAAATATCTCATAGCAGATTAATGTATGCACTTCAGCGTGATGCTACGCGACGTCCTACGATCCAACGACGCCCAGACGCTCGTTATGTGCCTCCTGCCAGCTTTTTCAACGACTCGCCAGATCGTGCTCATGTACGTCGTTAGTATCTCGACCAGTCGTTTTTTTCCTCACATCATTCGTTCAGTTCTCTTCACGACACCGCTCCTCAGCACCGCATGGACGCACATTTCTTGGTCGCATTTCTTCGATATTCAGCCGCACCCACTCCGACGCCCACGATACGCCATCCCGGCCCCGTCCTCTCGACTGGGCTCGACTCACTGAGACACCAAATGATGCAGGCACCGATTTACCCCAGTGTCGCTCAGCAGAAGTTGACGTCCCGTTTGCACAGGAGAAACGTGTATGTTTCTCTTCTTCGAATGTTCAACTCCACCTAACATCGTTTAGAGGAACGCTTCAGCAAGAGAGAAACGAAGGCCAATTCCATTGACATTGACGAACGCTACTGCAGGCATCTCACAGAGCAGTGTCAGCCAGCAATCTAGTAGTGCCACTCACCTCCAGCCATCTTCGCAACTACATGCTGCTGTCACCACGTCACCTGCATTCATCGCTACTTCTGCAGCCACAACATCGCCAACCTCGCCCCCTGATATAACAATAGGACATGCTGGCCGCTGGACTCGTTTCTGGCTTTTCATGTGTTGTGCATCTGCTGAATATGCCAACAATTGAAATTAATTCTGAGGCTCTTCAGTCGTGTTTTAGCAGTTTGCTTCGAATTTAGATCTCCTTGTTGATGTCCCTGCCTACTCACACTGCGAATTTTCTGACTTTCTTTTGTACGATACCACAGTCCTCGTCATTAGCACGTCCATGCACGTCACTCTTGGGCTATGTACGATTTTATAAATCCTTTTCCTCCGATCTCCCTATCACTGGACTGACTGGAGTCCAACGCATCAACTTTGTATATTATGGCCGTGATTTTAGTATTAGAGCTTTCGTAGATGCAGTTGCGCACACAAGTGTGAATCAACGCCTGAGGTCCCAAACACATACTGTAGGTAGCTAAATACTATCGCAAGTAGATAGGATAAACGGATAACGCGCTGCGCGCATGGTATAAGTCTGTCAGACGTCTGTCGTCTGGCGTGTAGCTAGTAGAAACTGTTAATGTAAATAAATGTGAAACATACGAGCTGGAAACATATCGCATCCGAAATAGTGTATCGGGCCGAACGACTTGTCAACTCCAACACGTGATGACTTTCAATATGTAAAACTCCACTGGTATTGCGCTCCTATTAAAGTTTGAGGGTACTAGAGTTTGGTGCCAAGAAGGAGGTATACTGGCTTTCTGCGCTAGCCTCGTGCCTCGGCTAGCGCAGAATTAAGTCTATGCATGAGTAAGCAGAGTGGCGCAATGCACCTTGTTCCGACCCACGTCAGTAATCAAGCATCAGCAGCTCGCTATTAGTTTTCTCATATTGTCTACTCTATCTCTTCCTGTCTTTCTTTACAATACTATTTACTGCAATGCCCCTCCTTGCAGAGAACCCTAATTTGGCCATCGTTCCAGATTTCCAATCAAACGAACACGTGGAAGCACACGCTCAGCTTGTCAACGACACAGTAGACGAACAGCAAGCAGCAGAACTTCTTGCCAGCCTCTGGCGAATCCAAAACAATACAGACAAAATTTACTGGAATGCTAGACTACAAGAAGAAGCTCACACAGCTGAAGCTGAACACAGACAAGCTGCCGAAGCTGAAGACCAGCGCCAACAAACTCTTCTAGCAGAACAGGAAGCCGCCATCTTAGAAGAGCGCAAGAAAAATAAATCTAAATATACTCCAATCCGCAACATTGATATTCTGTCCAACCCCATCATCCTTCCGTGCCAATATGCTATTCGCAGAATGAAATCCGGAGAATTCTGCGAGCTCTTCTACTTTATGAACAGCGGTCTCGAAGAAGCCTCTCGAATGGTATTTACGGCCAATGAAGATGTGCTCATTATGCTACCCACCGTGGACGGTCTACACAAGTGGATTCCTGCAGGCACTGCATGGGATCCCAAAGCACAGATTGTGAAGGACGAAAATCTCACCTGGGAACAGTTTAATGAGGCAGCCCCTAGAATGATAGCGCTGATGAAGGAAAACGATTGGCCCAACGACAGAGTGAATATGTACATTGCGTTCTGGTCCGCCCTACAGAATCATCGTTGGTGCCACGACTTCGACACTCATAAACAACGAGCGCTACTGTTATATCAGGCGCAACAGAGACGCCATTGGCATCTAGCTATTGGTAGCTCCAACAGCTGGAGTCTAGCGAGGATCAACCAAGATCTCCTAGATGAATCTCGAGAGACAATTTTCAACCAGTTCAGAATTCAGCAATTATCCATCCAGGTATGTTTTTATAGTCATAAACCCGACACAAATATCATACTAAATACACTTCGTTCCCCCCCCCCCCCCCCCCACTTCTCCCCCTCATGTTCCACGATCATCACATTGACACAATGTTTGGCATCACGCCCAAACAACCCTTTCACACCTGGACATCATGCCCTATCCCACCCTTGGGTTTCCAAACACCCTGGCCATCACGGCTCAATCCTCCACTGCTTTAAACATTGGCCACCGCGCGCCACCAATACCCCCCTTACTCTCACAACCTTCATCAACACTGCGCATCATCGCAACCCCCCCCCCTTTTTTCCCCCCCCATAATGAAACCGAATCCTCTTTGGTGTAGTCTCATGCCCTGACCACAACAACAACCAGCAGAACCCAACAACAACATAATTGCACTACCAGCTCCCAAAAGCGCTCGCCGCCTCCATCCCCAGACATGAAGTCCAGTAAGAAACTCAAAATGTTTCGAGATCCCAATGCACCACTCCCTTGCTGCACCATCTGCCTTGGATGAAACCCCCACCGCACCATTGAATGCTCAGCAACTCTCACGTGGGATGGTAAACACGACACCATCGCAGAATGAATCAACAAAGCACTGTGGACTGAGGAAGGCAAGCAACTCTGCACAGGGTGGCAGCGTGACGAAGGATGCGATAGCACCAAGCACGATTCCCGTCATGTTTGCTCAGGGTGCGGCGCTATCACTCATGGTGCCTAGTGCTGCCCTACAGCGCAGAAGATCTAATCCTCTCACGCCATACAAGGTGGAGGCCTGGACCAAAGAACTACAAAATGCTGACCTCTTGCCACATTTTGCGAAAGTTCTAGAAGGTCTGCACTCCGGTTTTAATTTAAACTTTCCTACTATAACTTCCACGCAATCACCCCCTAATAAAGACTCCATCATTACATACAAAGATCAATTTGATGCCAATGTACTTAAAGAACTCTGGAAAACACGTTACATAGGACCCTTTCCTGCTGACACTCTTTTAAAACTCATTGGACCATTTCAGTCTTCCCCCCTCTCTATCATCCCGAAACCTGGCAAGCCAGGCAAGTTTAGACTAATACAAAACTTTTCCTTTCCCCATTCCTCCATCCCCCAATTCCCTAACCCATCTATTAATTCGTTTATTGATGCCAATGATTTCCCCACTACTTGGGGAAAGTTTTCAATCATTTATCTACTTATTTTGAGACTCCCCCCAGGTTCAGAGGGTAGCAACTCATGATGTTGCTGAAGCCTATCATACCATCCTGCTACACCCCTCTCAATGGCCCGCGGCCATAGTACGCACCTCGAACACCGAGTTCTGTGTTGACACGTGCACGGCCTTTGGATCAACACCAGCGGCCGGTGCCTATGGCCTCGTAGCTGATGCTAGTGCTGAAGTCCTATGACACCGAGGTATCGGTCCTTTAGACAAATGGGTCGATGACCACATTTTCTTTAGGATCCGAAAGCAGTACCTAGAAGAATACAACCGCAAATGTGCGGGATGGCACCTTAATCTAGCCAAACATGGAATGCATCAGTCTGGAAGCAGGTTATGGTTTGGCGGCCACATTTTCGATGACGGCTCAGTAGAAGAATTTAGCAAAGATTGTTCCCAACCAATCACAGACTTTTCCAGTAACTCACCGAGATCAGAACATGATCTCCTATTCTCACACAACCTCCAAGACATCGATGATGCCTCGACGAACTTAGGAATCATATGGGAACCGACCAAAGATCAACCGTATGCCTCCCATTCCCTCTACATTGGGTTTAAATGGGACGTTGGGCTGCACATAGTCTCGTTAAGCCAACCAAAGGTCGAAAAATACCTTATGGCCATCCACATATGGCGGAAGAAACCTACGCACGTACTAGATGAAGTACTTAAGCTTTACGGAAAATTGATGCATGTGTGCACAGCTGCGATAAGAGGAAGAGCTTACCTAACTAGCCTCGAGAGAACCATTTCGGTATATTGAAAAAAGCCTTACCTCCCACAGCGTCCTGACAGAGAAGTTGAGCCAGTGTTATGACCAACATTCACCAATAATGATGAAGGTGAGCACACAACCACTAGGACTCGGTCAGAGAGGATAGTGAACAAGATGGTATTGAGCGTAAACATCTAGGTCACTACAAGCATAGGAAACGAAGAGGTTAAGTCTAAGGAGTACTTACGCTAACTATCCTACTTTTATACATAACATTGAATAGGAGTCTGAAAGAAATCAGCCAATGAGAAAAGAGTTGTACAATACTGCGGATGACTAAGTATGACATCATGATATATAAGTGAATGAGTAAGACGGCAACTAAACAGAAACCCAAGTTCCGACCAGTTCTTCTTTGGGAAGTGAGATTGTTCTAGCCTGTGGAGTAGGGGAGCCAATCGGAGAAACCACGGGTGATATGTGAAGAGGTGAAGGTGTGACAGGGTGAGGAGTCACGTGACCGGTTCGGGTACTGGAAGTAGCCAAAGGAAAACTGAGAAATGAAAAATGGTTCGTATTAGGAATTCGTGACATTACCCCCTTTCTAGGATGAGCGTCCTCGCAAATGTAAGATGGTCATATATTTTTCTGTCTCCATTCGAGGAAGTCAGGGGTCGTCAGAATTGAAGCGGAGATTCACGCCGATTTAACCGCATTTGGGTTCTCTGCATAAAAGTCGGCTACAATAAGCAGCGTGTTCTTCACATCTTCCTCTGACTGCCATGTTGCTTCTTCTTCTGCATATCCTTTCCATTTTACTAAATACTGCAACTTGCGTCTGTATAGGTGGCTTTGCAATATTTGCTCTGCTTCATATTCTGGGACTTGGTCAACAATCTCCGGTGGTGGACACTTTTGCGGTGGGCGATCGACAAGTTGAGAGGTTTGATGCGGGGTGAGCAGCGATACATGGAAGACTGGGTGAATGCAACATTTAACAGGGAGTTTTAACTTGTAGTTTAACTCGCCAGTCTTTTCTTCGATTTCAAATGGTCCCAGACGGCAGTCGGACAATTTCTGGCTCAGATGACGTTGTTTGATATTTGTCGCATCTAACCATACCTTGTCGCCTGGCTTGAATTCTGGTGCGTCTTTTACTTTATGATCATAAAAGTGCTTTCATTCGATCATTCACTATTTCTAGCATCACCTTTGTCTCTTCTTGTGCCTCTTTCATCTCAGCTACTCTTTGATTGGCTTGTGGAATTGTGTTGGAAGAATTAGGGGAAATCGTGAACTCGGGATTATAGCCATAGACACATTTGAATGGGGAATGTCCAGTGACTGTTATGGAGTTGTTATGCGTGAATTCAGCAATTGGAAGCCAAGAAACCCAATCAGATTGACGGTAAGATGTGAAGAGTCATAGGTACTGCTCGACTTCTTGATTAACTCGTTCCGTTTGTCCGTCAGTCTGTGGGTGATATGGTGTTGACATGGACCACTTGGTTCCTAGTCTTTTCGAGACTTCCTGCATGAACTTGGACACAAACTGTGTTCCCCTATCCGAGATCACCTTCTTTGGTGTTCCATGTAACTTCCATACGTGATTAAGAAATAAGTCCATGATTCCCTTGGAATTAACATCTTTGGTGGTCGGAGCAAGGTGTGCTTGCTTTGTGAAATGATCAACGACTACCAAAATACTGTCTTTGCCCTGGGAGATGGGTAGATTGGTGATGAGGTCACAGCTAATGGTTTGCCATGGCCCTTCTGGAATTTCGTTTGGCTCCAACAGTCCATGGGGTTTTGATGGTAGCACATTCATTTGCTTGCATCAATCACATCCATCTACATAGTCGTTGACCCACTTCTGCATCTGAGGCCACCAATAGTTCCACAAGACAAGTTCAAGAGTCTTGGCACGTCCCATGTGTCCTGCTGCAGGTGAGTCGTGGAAGATCTCTAGCACTGAGCGATGAATTTCCTTATTATTGGGAACGTAGACCAATCCTCTGAACAGAATAAGTCCATCCTCCGTATTCCACTCTTCCAATCCTCTTCTCAACTGCATGGGGGCTTTCTTCAGAGTTTTGATAGCATTTCGGACTTCTGGATCTAAATTGGTACAGTTTCTGATACGCTTCAACAGCGAATGCTCTCCTTCTATCAGAATCTGACCTCTTTTTGCGGCTTTGATATGAAAAAACTCGGGTTTCAGAAGCATGTGATCGGAATTGTCATTTTCTACCCCCCCTCTGTGGTCTGGCCTCCTGGACAGAGCGTCGGCAGTGTCATTAACCTTTCCCGGTTTGTGTTGCAGAATGAAGTTGTACTCTGCAAGGAACAAGGACCATCTTGCCTGTCTACGAGTTAACTTCTGGCTTGTCATGAAGTACTCGAGGTTTTTATGGTCCGTCCAGATCTCTACCGGATGAGGTGTGCCCTGCACATAATGCCTCCACTCTTCCAATGCACATATGATAGCCTCTGCATCCTGCATTGATTTGCTGAAAAAGGCCACTGGATGCCATAGTCCATCTTCTTCCAACTGCAAAAGTATGCCACCAGTAGCATAGTCTGATGCATCGCTCTCTATCTTCTGTTTTTTATTTGCATCTGGCATAACTAGCACTGGTGCAGAAGAGAAATTGTCTTTGAGGGTTCTGAAAGCCTTCTCCTGTTTGTCTGTCCATTCCCATGGTACATTCTTCCTGATGAGTTCATTCATGGGCCTGGCAATGTTTGAGAAACCGAGAATGAATCGACGATAAAAGTTCACAAATCCCATGAATCATTGAATGTCCTTGACACGGATAGGAGTGGGCCATTCCTGAACTCCTTTAACCTTGACCGGATCCATAGAGACGTGTCCATCCTTGACGATCAAACCGAGAAACTCCACTTCCTTCTTCTCAAAAGAACACTTTTCTGGTTTGAGATAGAGATCATTGTCCTGTAGTCTCTGTAGTACCTCGCGTACCACCTTCCAATGTTTCTCTACATCATCGTTGGTGAAGACCAAGATGTCGTCAATGTAGACTACAACGACCTTGCCTTCCTTCAGATCTTGGAAGATTTGGTCCATCATAGTTTGGAAGGTAGCTGGAGAGTTCGTCATGCTGAAGTACATTACGACTGGTTCGTGGTGTCCAAAAAGAGTCTTGAAGGCGGCCTTCCACTGGTCTCCTTCTCTCATTCTAATATTGTTATAACCCCAATGAACGTCCATTTTCGAAAAGAGTTTTGCACCGGAGAGACGATCGATGAGATCTTGAGAATGAGGGAGAGGGTATGCATTTCGGATGGTTTTCTCATTCAACCTCTGATAGTCCATGATGGGTCTGAGCTTTCCGTCCTTCTTAGCAACAAAGAAGAAAGGAGCTGCTACTGGAGATTCGCTATCTCTCAGTCGTCCCAAATCATATTCCTGCTTCAACCACTTCTCACATGCGTCATTTTCAGTGGGGGACAGGGGATATGCTTTCGCATTGGGGGGAAGGTCAGTAGGATCCTTGAGATCTACTTTATGATCCCATTTCTTAGACTCAGGGAATTGAGTAGACTCTTCTTCGGAGAAAACCTTAAGATAATCATGGAGCCAGTCTGGCACCATTTCTTCTATGGGCTTCTTTTCCTTCTTCTTTTCCTCCTGCTGCGCTAACTCTGACGCGACAGAGCTTTTGTATCTGATCCACACATTTTGTGATGAATCTTCATCCTCAACCTCCTCCATCTGCACATTCTTGGTAGCTCCATGTCCAACAGTAGTAGCAAGGTCCGATTGTTCTTCTTCCTCAAGCTTGACAGGTATAGTACCCACATGTCCGTACATTTTAGAGCTGAGGCTGTTCGACTGAACCTGATGATGGATAGAGGTTTCCTCGATATCCTCATCTTCGTCATCTTCTGTCAGTATCAACTCAGGCAACACCAAAAGGATCAAACAGTTCATGGCTGTTCGCTTCTTTGCCTTGATCTTTTTGACCTTGACCTTGGCTTCTTGACATTTAACTGGGCAACGGTCTAATGCCACCTTTCCTGCATTCCAATTGATACTGGGGTTGTGGTATTGTAGCCAATCTATGCCAATGATAACATCATCGGTACCTAGATCCGTGATTAGAAAGGCCACTTCTTCTTCATGATCCCCTATTGTAAGCTTTAAATCTGTGTAACTTGTAATTGGTCCGGCGGAACTGTCTGTTTCATCAATATTACGGATCGACATTGCTCGCAACAATTGCTTGGTCTGGACTTGATTCTTTTTGACAAATTTTTCACTAATGAAAAGGTTTGTTGCTCCGCAGTCTACTAGAGCATTGACGGCTGCTTTCTTGTGTTTCCCTTCCAACGTAACTGGCAAGTAGAAATGGTCTCGTTTATTCCCAGAACAAACTTCTGATACTTCTGCAAACATAATTGCCGAGTCACCGAGAATGGAAAAACGATTTCTCTGATTTAAGTCCGCAGTCGACTTCGACCTCCCTAAAAACCCTTCTGTTCCTCTTTCTTCGCTGGGTTGTACATGCTGGAGAGGCAGATCCTCTCGTTGACGATGCGGTTAATATCTTCCAGTGTGAGTGGTTTCACAGCTGGAACTTCTTCTACCTTGCCAGCACGGACAGCTGGTCCTTTGCCCTTTGGATCAAAAGGCTTTCCCATGCAGTTATGAGCCATATGCCCTTCTTCTCCGCAGCGGTAGCATTTGAACGGCTGTCCTTGAGGGCAGGGTCTGCCTCCTGCTCTGGTTGCATCAATGTCCATCACATTTCCTCCCTGCGACGTAGTCTTGGGTGCTCCAGCTGGTGCGGGTGGAACAGTGAAGCCTTGCCAAGGTTGTCATGGTGCGAAGTTCATCTTCCTCTCATCATCAAGCTCTTTGAGGTTCTGCCCGACTAGGAGTGCCTCCCTGATCAATCCCTCCAGGGTGTCTTTCCTATTAGGGTGGATGTTGGCCAAGTAGTTTTTGACTCATTGGTCCAATCCATGACGGAGTTTGCGCATTAACTCATAGTTGGAGAATTGACAGAAGGCGAGCTTCTGGCGGAAGATGGAGATATACTCCCCGACTGTACGATTGCCTTGTCGGAGAGCTTCCAACTCTCTTGTTGCCTTCTCCTCCTTGTTGATGACGGTCCACATGACCTTCATGTCCTTGACGATGCTGTCATAGGATCCGATATGGCCGCTGAGAGCCATGGGGGTAACACTTTCCGCCCATTTGGCTGCGGCTCCCCAGCAAAAAGAAACGAGGCAGGTGCATTTCTGCTGCTCTGTTGCTCCAGGGTAACCAGTGAAGTAGATGGCGAGCTGGGTGAGGAAAGTGTCAATGTCAATGGAGTTCTTCTCTCCTGTGAAGTCCATTGGTTTCGCCATCTTCAGATCAGAGCCTGAAGTCCCAGATGTAGAGCCTGGGATCTTCATTGTAGGTGAGGTTTCCAAAAGCGTGATCTTGTCTTCTGTGTCCCTCAGCCTGATCTTCAGGTAGTCGATCTCGTCGTCTGTATGCACCAGGCCTGCTTGCAGCTCGTTGATCTCCTTCTGCAGACTGCTTATCAAGTGTCTGGTGTACTCTCTTTCTGTTACGACGATGGCATTGATTGTGTGTGAAATGTCCTGATGGGTGATGGTACTCGACCCAGGCCCAGAGATGCCGAAGGGTGCAGAAGGGCCTGCGGTTGGGGTAGTGGATGATCCTACAGGTGCCAATGGGCCTAATGGGTTGATCCATCCTTGCGGGGCCAGAGAGTGGATTGCACCCCTGGGTGGAGTTGCTACTCTTGGTACTGCTGGGGGAGCGTCTATCACTTCCGTATCCTCAGAAACGTTGATCCCAGGCTCTTCTGGATTCTCAGACATGGAAGAAGGAGCAATGGGAATCCAAACAGGAAACATTGTTGTGTAGCACGAAAGCCCTAGCCTTGACTAGGCGGGATCTGTATGGTGGGGCAATGATGACAAAGGTGTGAATGCAGCGTGTGTAGCAGTTCGTCAACCTATGTAGAACTCGAGAGGAGTTCACAAAAGACACAGTGAACTTTGGGTCTACTTTTAGCACCCTAGGTTCCTATCATAATGTATTTAGACCGTGAGAGGACAGTCGCGAGTGCCGTTCTGTTACGTAGAAAGCAGATATTGTAGTGTACAGTTGGCAGGGTTTTGGGCCTAACTGCAGACGTACAGAAACAGGACCTAAGTGTCACTGATCCTTATGAACTGGCGGCTCGTAGTAAGACGAGGGCCTGGTTCACTTCTACTAAAAAGGTAACATAAAGAGATTGGTATAGCAAAAACGCATCGGGGAATGATGATTGAATTAAACGTAATCCGCGAGATAAATCTCAGCAGAATAGCACAGTGAAGTTTATCATGAACAGTGATGTCCAGGATAAAGTTCGAGTCGGAGTGGTAAGATAGACTTAACCTAATGTTATGACCAACATTCACCAATAATGATGAAGGCAAGCACACAACCACTAGGACTCGGTCAGAGAGGATAGTGAACAAGATGGTATTGAGCGTAAACATCTAGGTCACTACAAGCATAGGAAACGAAGAGGTTAAGTCTAAGGAGTACTTACGCTAACTATCCTACTTTTATACATAACATTGAATAGGAGTCTGAAAGAAATCAGCCAATGAGAAAAGAGTTGTACAATACTGCGGATGACTAAGTATGACATCATGATATATAAGTGAATGAGTAAGACGGCAACTAAACAGAAACCCAAGTTCCGACCAGTTCTTCTTTGGGAAGTGAGATTGTTCTAGCCTGTGGAGTAGGGGAGCCAATCGGAGAAACCACGGGTGATATGTGAAGAGGTGAAGGTGTGACAGGGTGAGGAGTCACGTGACCGGTTCGGGTACTGGAAGTAGCCAAAGGAAAACTGAGAAATGAAAAATGGTTCGTATTAGGAATTCGTGACAGCCAGACCTCAACTGGTGGACCGAGCTACTACAGTCAGGTGGCGTTTCCCGTCCCATTCGCCAACCAGCGCGTTTCTCAATTCCCCTCGCCTTTTCGGACGCCAGCTCAAGTATTGGCATTGGCATTGTCATCGGTGACAGGTGGCGCGCCTGGAGACTCATACCTGGCTGGCAGACCGCCACCAATGGAACATGAGACATTGGGTGGGCCGAAGCCATTGGCTTCGAGCTACTCGTATGAACCATCGCTTCTCTCCCTGATGTTAGCAACCACGTCATTGTATACAGCGACAACACGGGCGTTGTCGAAGGCTAGTGGAGAGGAAGTCAGTGGAACAAAGTGGTCAATGGAGTATTCAGACGGATTCACGAGTTCATCCTCAATCTACCCAGGCCTCTTGAAATCCATACAGAGTATGTTGTCAGTGAATCCAACCCTGCTGATCGCCCCTCCAGAGGAATTTATAGACCAGAACACCTTCTACTCCCTCCCACCCACATTCCTCTCGAAATCAGAGACTTTGTCATCAATGCGACAGCTCCTCTCACCCCCACAGAGCTCCGCTTATTCTGCGATGGGAAGTACCCCCCTACTGCTGCTAAACTCATCAACCGAACCCTCATACGGCAACAAGTGTTCGAATGAGCTAGAGCTGCTGCCGCAGAAGAAGATCAAATTATATTCAACGCCATTTCCGAGTAGTTCCATCGCACCACATGTACATTTCAGCGCCCCTTTGGCTCCCACATCTCCATCCGCACAGAATGCCTCTTCCCCCCATCGATACAAACCCGGTCTCATTCCCCTCCCATCATCGCTCAGACCCCACTGTTTAGCGCGGGAGAGACTTCACAAATGGTTGCCAGCAGGAGGCAATACACGTCGTCCTTCATCCGCAGAACCTAACACTCTGCTCGTTAATATATCTGATGAACAGTTGAATCGCATTCTTGAGGTGATGGGCTCGTCCTGGGCAGAGACCACAAAAGAAACATATGGCGCAGGTTTATTAGTCTTCCATGTATACTGTGACTCCCTCAGCATACCTGAGGAACAACGATGCCCAGTATCACCCACCCTCCTTCTCGCCTTTCTATCCAGCTGTGCTGGATCATACTCTGGAGCTGTGTTAGCCAATTACACGGCGGGATTAAAGGCTTGGCACCTTCTACATGGCCGCTCGTGGACGGTCAATGCCAAGGAATTAAAAGTGATCCTAGATGGCGCTACTGCGCTCGCTCCAACCACCTCCAGATCCTCTAAATGCAACCCATTCACTGTAGATATTCTATCAACCATTCACGCCCACATCAATCTAGACGACCCACTAGATGCCGCCGTCTTCACGTGTATCACAACCATGTTTTTCACCATTGCGAGACTCGGGGAGTTCACAGTTCCCGCTATCAAAGACTTCAAACCGTCAAAACATATCACTCATGAACACGTTTCAACAGCAGTTGATTGCAATGGCTTACCCATTACAAAATTCCATATTCCGAGTACGAAAATGTCACTGACGGAAGGCGAGGATGCTTACTGGGCAGCGCAGGAAGGGCCTTATAACCCTAAAGCCGCACTCGAAAACCATTTTCGAGTCAATCTGGCTGACGGTAAAGCACACTTGTTTGCCTGGAAGCACACCAAAGGCATGAGACCGCTCTCAAAACCAGAACTCTCCAAGAGACTCACCGCCATCGCACGCACAGCCAATCTCCCAAATCTCAAGGGGCACGGCCTCAGAATAGGAGGAACCCTAGAATATCTGCTGAGATGAGTCCCGTTCGATGTCGTCAAGTCTATGGGCAGATGGTCAAGTGATGCATTCACGTTGTACCTACATGATCATGCAGTCATCATCGCACCTTACATCCAAGCGTCCCCCGCACTCGAACCGTTCACACGTCATACAATGCCCCAAGTGCGTTAGATCGAGGTGTGAGTGCTTCTCCTACTTTTAAGGGTGTCAAGCTTCGCCGTTAGCGTCACCGCACTCCTAGTATTATGGGATCACTGCTCACCTTGAAACCATTAGATTCGTGCACATGCGCCGGGCCGAAAAGCCTTTCAGGCTTTTGCCCAAATACTTACCCCTTTTGTTAATCAACCGCTGCCAAAGTTTTGTAACTAAACTTTACCATTTGATCAACCTCGTTACTACACACCAGCCTCTTTGCGTCGAAAGCATAGATGTAGTATGAGCAGCTTTTCTCCACTAGATTGAGCCATTGTTTAATCCTCCCCGTAGCGACCTTGTTGGCTGTGATGATGGTCTTCTTGGACACATAAGACTTCAATAGGCGCGCCGCGCCAGAAAGTCGATGGAAGGGTTTTGTTCAGGTTCATCGACTGGGGAACCTTCTTCTGCTCTTTAATGTACATGACAGTAATCAGCCTTAAAATCTCGTGCTAAATTGCATCCAACTCGTGCTGGCGTTCGGTGAGAATGGCGCTGATGCTCTGAGCTTTGAGCTCGATGAAGTGTGCAGCACTGGGGAACCTGTGGCACTGTCATCCTGGGATTCGAGGTCCGGAATCTGGTCATCGTCAAGATGGCATCGATTATAACTGAACGGTCACTCGTGAATACGCCAGCCAAAACGATTGATTAAAATTATGAGGCACAAGCGCCTATACTTAATCTGTCAAACTGGGCGCTTACATTTTCAAGGAGATATTGACGTCAGTTGGCTGTCGTCTCGTGAACTGCTTGCATGTTGTTTGCTGACGTGAGGGAAGATGTTGAAATATTTGAGGATGAAGACTATGATTTTCAGGCTTCTGTTAATCAGGAAAGGGGACTATCAAGGGTACCTTCCCTCACAACATTGTTTCGGGCTCTGGCGTTGGCTGGCGAAGAGAAGCAAAGGGTTCAGAACAAGGCCCTACCATTAGACAGGCGTTCCGCTGGTCGACCGGAGTCTACAAGTCGAGGGGAGTTGAGGACTCGAAACTAGAGAGGCCAAAGCGGAGAAGAGAAGAGCTCGGTGTGTATATGCTGGACAAGAGAGTCAAGGTTCAGCGAGCGCCAATAGAGAAGGAAGGCATTCAAAGACCAGCTTCCCAGAATCTTTCTCGTCCAGTGTTTCGTGTCATAAAAATGCAATGCAGTGTGCCCAAGTCAACATTGCATTGTTATCCTTTTCGATCCACTTCTTCTGTAACACAACGACGGAACTCGTCGTTCTATAGATGACATACCCTTCCGAGCATCGAATAATGGTCTGCATACACCGTGTCTTCTAGATGTATCTCGTGCGGCAGAATCGGATGAAGCAGTCCTCTTGAAGACCAAGCAACTGCGAGGATGGCAGGTGGTGGATATATTTTGCAGTTGCATGGGTTATAGCTGGGAGAGAAAAAGGAACAGACTCGTGTTCTGGGAACGTTGGTTGGATGTTTTGAACTTTGAAGAATTTCACCGAGTCGACGCCTGCCAGTCCCAGTGAGAAGTTCGTGGCGCAAACAATTTCGTGTTGAGACGTATCCGTGCCCGTTCTGTCATGGTGCTTGTAAGTGGTTATGCCTCGAAGTACTCGAGATAACACAAAATTTGATGTCTCCCTTCCATACTGAACGCGGGATACGACCACAGTCTATTGAGATGTTATCGACGCATGCGTGCATTGGGTAGCTGTCTAGTCATCCATGTCCGTGAGGAGCTCGCTCTCGATGATACGAGTGGGCAGGCACAGTGTTCTACTGCAGGAGTGCCAAAAGTCAGACTGAAATGATCTACGTAGGAAAAATATATACTGTTACGATAAATCCAGTCCTCGTCATCGTGTACTCTCGATGCCAGTATCGAGAAAAAGGTTGATCCGTTGGTGGAAGTCCGGTTGTCGTAGATGCGGTGTAGGAGTAACCAAATGGGCGCCTTGCTTGAGAATTTTTCTAGTGGAAATGACAGCATATACAACGCTTGTGCCATGGAGATACAATTTAAACTTTTACAATCAGGGTAGCTTCCTCTTAGCAGGATGAAGCACTATTACGAGGGCAGGGCTGCACTTTTACGGCATGAAGGGTTGCAGTAGTCTGAGACGGAGGAAGCTTGATTTGTCGAACGAAGACGGGAGAGGATAGACAGAAAACACCGACCGACGGACCCGGTGGACAGACCCCCACAGAAAAACGAGGTTTGGGCGCTTCAGTTGCACAGTATATAAGCTGTGAAGTGAACATGAGGAGAACGCACGTAAAAAGTACCAGGAAGACGACCCGAACTTCCAGTTTTTAACTTGACAGAAACGCTCCTTGTTTGTGTCCGTGGGTCGAGTCGTTCTGAGAGCCATCTTCTCGTAAGTGATGATTGTGTAGTTTGATGGATGAGGGCTGACTGCGCTGCGCTCGGTAGTTGGCCATCCATGTCTTCACCCACCCCTAGGGCGGAGGGGACATCAGCGATAGGACCTCACCAAAAATTTGAAGGACACACTGGTATTATCTGGGGTGTCATACACCTGCCAGATGGAGAACGGATCATCACTGGTTCAGACGATGACTCGCTGCGGGTATGGAACTTGGAGAGCGGGAAGCAGATAGGGGAGGACTGGAAAGACGGAGAAAGTGGAATGTTGACCAGAGCGTTGTCTCCGGACGGGGAAGAAAGTGGTTAGCGGGGGTGAAGACGGTGCAGTGAGGTTGTGGGACATTGATACATGCAAGGTCATCGCTAAATTGACGGGGCACAGAGGGCAAGTGAGGTCAGTCTGCTGGAGTCGAGATGGTCGGCGAGTGTTAAGTGGATCCTGGGATAGGACTGCAAGGGTTTGGGATGTGGAGAGTGGAAACACCATCCTCGGAATCGAGACAGAGCAGCCACGCTTGGATGCAGTCATCTACTCACCAGACATGGCCTTGATTGCGACTGCTGGATACAATGAATCTTCAGTTAAAATCTGGGATGTGAAGACAGGCGAGCTTGTCGCCATTCTCAAAGGACACACAAATACAGTGTGGTGTCTGGCTTGGACCGAAATGCTTATCTCCGGGTCAATAGATGGCTCGATTAGGACATGGGATACTAAAACATGGAAGCAGGTCGCCGTTCTAGACGAGCACAGTACTTCTGCTGTCTTTGCCATTGCAATATCTCCGAATGGTCGCATCCTCGCAAGCACATCGTCCGACAAGACAGCACGATTGTGGAACCTCGACAACAACCAGCCCATAGGTTCGCCCCTCCGGCACGCAAATGATCCGCTCTGTGTGTCGTTTTCGGCAGATGGAAAGCTACTGGCCACTGGCTGTGAGGACAATAACGCGTACACGTGGAATGTTTCAACGATTGTGAGAGAAGCAGGCCTCGATTACCTTCTAAAGGTGAGAAGTTGTTTCCCTTCGTTCGAATCTTAGGAACTGAACGCGCCCCCCAAGCCACAGGAAGGTCACAAAGCATTACTCGATGTACGTGCCACGTTTATACAAACATGTCATTGCAAATCAACGTATACACTTTAGCGTGATGCTACAGTCCAACGATGCTATGCCGCCCGTCGTGTGCCTCCTAGCTTTTTCGACGACCCACCAGATCGTGTTCACGTACGTCGTTAGCGTTCCATCCAGTTTTTTTTCTTCACCTCCATGTTTTCAGTTTTTATCACAACACCGCTCATCAGCACCGCATGGACGCATACTTCTTGGTCGCCTTTCTTCGTTATTCAGCCGCACCTACTCCGATGTCCAACATCCACTATCCCGACCCCGTCCTCTCGGCTGGGCTCGAAACATTCTCTCCGGGTCACAACGCAGACAAAATAATGCAGGGTTCGAGTTGCAAGAATATCGCTCATTCGACGTCCCGTATGCTCAAGGAAAACGCGTATGTTTATGTCTTTCCTTCTCGAATCGTTCGACTCATCCTGATATTATTTTCTCCTTCTCGGATCTTCGACACCGTCTGATATCATGTAGAGGAACGCTAAAGCGGGAGAGAAAAAGAAGCCAGCGGGCAGCTCACGGCCTCCTAAGCCCAGTGTCACCCAGCAATCTGTCGGAGCAGCTCAAGCACAGTCATCTTCGCAACCGCACTCTACGCCATCCACCACACCTGCCGCTGCCTCTACCCCCGCAGCTACAACATCAATGTCCGACCCTCATGTAATAATAAGACATGCTGGCCGCTGGACTCGTTTCTGGCTCTTTATCTGCTGTTGTTCTTCTCTTGAATATACTGAAGGTCGTCATTAATTTACTTTTTTCCCATCCCTCCCAATGATATCTGTCATGTATTTACCAGGTTTGCGGCTGCCGTTGATGTGCTCTGCCTCATGCTACTCGCCCCGCCTTTTGGTTGGTTGTTTCAAAGCATTCTTTTCATACGTTACCGCACCCCTCGACCCACTGTCCGTCGACTTCGATGGCACATTGATAGGCACAGACGGCTTGGGTGTGATGCATGAGACTCGAGCGCGACGATCTGACCTGGCACCGAAGATGACTAGGATTAGCTCGAGAAATACAAATTAGAAGTCTCAGTATCACTATCTTCTCGATGCTGCACTCTAACAATACGATAACTTCCAGGGCGTACGTCTAGATGCCGTTCGTATGCAGCACATATACAGGAAGGCTCAATAGACGAGTCAATTATTGTAATAGAACGTGATTTTCTTGCGGTAAAGATAGAGTACATACAATCTGAGCTCGCTGATGAATGGTCTGCTGCAAACGATTTACCCCGATGTAAGAGCAGCCCCAACTAAACTTATTCTCCCTCCACGCATTTCAAGTAGTTGAGTAGCTTGTTGGACACAGCGCCATTGGAGGAGTCCCCGTTTTAGACGTAGTAGAAGGTATTGCGAGGGTCGTACGAGTCTGGATGATCGATCTATCACCAATAGGCAGTGCACAGCAGTAGAAGCTTCAGCGCCTCACATGCACGGTGACGCAATGGCGGCGCCCTCACTCATTCCCTCGTGATCAGACAAGTGCAGGTGATGGTGATAGCAATACATTGATAAACACAGTTACTAGACCAATTTGCGCTAAGGAAAGTCAAACTTCACTCGCTGCCGTGACCCACAACCCCGAACTTCTGACTTTATTATGCTAGCGGCGAGAATTATTTAAAAAGAGTCGATAATCCAAGTCCGATACTAATTTAAAAGACATACCTTCTGAATCGGCAATGTAGTAAGAAGTAGCTGTGCATTAAATAGGGTGAATAGAACATTCGAAACCAAGGGTAACATTAGAGAATTACCTCCACCATGCATAACGGGGGAACGCTCGTCGGTGGCTACGTTGACAAGCAGGTGAACATAGCACTCGACAACAAGGCCAGCACTAGAAAATTACCTTCGACATCGGGGGAGCGGTCGGAAATCACATCTGTATCCACATCTGATGAGACATGGTACACATAGTACTGGCATGCCATTGGAACATACCAAAGGCAGTCCCCATGGGCGCTGCCACTGTCACCTGTAACAAAGCGATAGTGACAAAAACAAGAGACAAAGAAAGCTTCATGGTGTCTAGATGTAAGAGTGATTGATGGGGTGTTACTTGAGGTGTTGACCGTAAAGTCGATGCAGGGGGTGGAGCCTTTGTATCTTTGGGGAGCTGGATTTCAGACCCAGTTCACAGACTCGCTCACAGAAACCTTCGTGTCGTATCGTGTCTGATCTGATCTTATCGTTTTATTTTGCATATCTTCTGTTTGCGACATGCAATTCAATGTGCTCTGCCGTTAGGCATAAGAAGTGCCATGTTGTTGAATAGCCGCAGCATGTCAGCTAATCAGCTGCATTGCACGTCACCATCATCTCGTGACACGCTGAAATAAGTTAGAACGTACTTGCCGCCGGGTTATGTGTTTTTCCTACTCATTTGAATCCCACAGTGGGTCCAGACTGAGCGCTGAGCTCCCTTGGAATTCGCCAGGTTGTCTGTGTCACAGCGATAAGAACCGGCATTGTCGCAGATGTCTGATCCTCTACTAAAATAGTTAGAGTCACTGGTCAGGTGTTTGCTCTGCACCTCGAGGCTGGTGCTTCCTTTGACGCCACACCTTGAATGACTACAGAGGTATGGTACACGTCTTCGGCTCTTTTGACTTCTGAATGAAAGGGGATAGCGTGCACGCTTGAGGCAAGTAAGTCTGTAGGATATGCTAGGATATGGTCCTTATCTTCCAATCTCTCTTCCTGAACAGTACTATCAATTGGTATTCTTCTCCGGGTTATCAACTCTGAGTGCTACTCTCGTGCATACGCTTCGCCCCCTAGAGCATTTGAGCCAAGCAGCATTTGACAAATCACCATTAGGTAGGTACTTTACCGTTGACAAGTAAAGAGGTTCAACAACTGTTTTTCAGGCATACCACGCACCTTCATGGCTTCGTATTCACCTCTTCGAATGCACGACCTAGAGCACCAACCTGAAGACGAGTCTGAAGACGCTATTCTCCTCCCCAGTAAACAGTTCATTTCTGAGCACCGTACGGCAGATTCTCCATCTGAATGGCCCACTTGGACTGCACTGGGACTCTCCGTGCTCGCGATTGTTTGTGCATGCACGGTGTATATCGCCTCTGCTAGTGTTTCCTGGCCGCGTGATGCCTATGAATTGCGCCAGCCTAACCAGTTTCCAGGTCTCGAATATATCGACGAGCCCCGGCAACAGCAAAAGGGTACGTACGTTCAGTCATCATCGACGCTGTGTCATGAATGGACCCGTGTGGCCAGCACCAAAGATGTACTTCCCAAGCGCCATCGTACGGGCGAACAAAGCCTTACCTGACCAAATATATACTTCGGGCTCGCACGTTATGCTGAGCGAGAATGTAAGCGGATTTCCATGCCCCGAAGCGATTCGGTCACTTATATCGTTCCAGGACTCAATGTACTACCAGTGGCACCTAGGTCGGTCCTAAATTCACCTCTTGCTACATCGACTAGCGTTGTTCCCACTTCCGAAGACGGTCTCGCAGGCCAATAAGACTTATACCTCGTCTGGCACCCTCACCGAAATCCAGATTTGGAATGTTACCACTCCTGTTGAGGGCATGAAGAGCCTCAGCTGGAACACAGCGACCCCAACGAATCGCACTGATGGGCACTGTCGTGTTCCTTCCTGGGAAACAGAAGATCGAGCAAGTGCAGTCTCGAAGATGGCTGGCAGTCGCAGTTGCCAACGCGGTTCTCGTGTGGTAAGAAAGCGACTGTTAGCATCGAGGTTGCCTGCGACGGTTGTAGACTTGAATTCGAGCAAATATTCTCATCTCCTCCGTTGGGTGAGTGAGGCCGTACATATTACAGGTCGAGGTGACAGACTGATCCATGGTGTAGCTTTCGACCTGATGGAGATAGGATAGATTAGTTATTCGGCAGAAAACGATATAGATATATACTCCTCGCGGTTAACTACCAAAGTATAGCTTAGGCGCGAAGCAATCAAGACATTATCAACGACTAACTTTGGTATCGTTTGGTAAAGTGCAGGGGATCGCCGAGGCTGATCTTTTTTTAAGTGATCACCTGGTGTTCAGGGGTGTTCGGATTTTGTTTTGCAGGAACCGAGTAGTAAGATCCTGTAAAACGGCCGGCGGGAACGGAGGACCGATGGGGTACGCATCACATCGGGACATTCGCGACTACAGAGATGCGTTGGGACACGGGTGTCCCTAGACTAGCACGTATTGTCCTACATAGAATTATCTCTCAATGGACATAAATGGAATCAAAAAAAAAAAAGATCCTGTAAGATCTGAGTGATACGGGCGAATCCACGAACACATTCTGTGCGCTCGTGTTCGTCATCTACTTCGAACGAGCGGACACTCAACGAACTGAAACCACATCTCGATGACAGTCTGGGGTCCTTTCGGTGTGAATTGCCGCGGATTTTGATTCAGGGTTTGCAGGAATTGGAGTCAACTGTCTTAGTGATAAATCGATAATAGATTACCTACAACTCCGCGGCGACTAAGTGACACGCACCAAGGTATTCGTCGCCCCGCCAGCAACGGCTCGAGCTATTATTAAACTTGTCGTAGTACTTGCTTGTCCCACCTATCTTCTGTACTGCACATAAGTGACCCGAAGTTTCTTCAGATCACATTCAACGACAGACTCGATGTTTCGATCCTCGGAAATACTGCGTGTATTTGGGCCTAGTGCTCTCGCTATCAGCATCTTATTGAACATCCTCACCATCCTGCACTTGCAACACACAGCCGTCGATGTCAGGAAGTACAGTATGTCGTCGTCGTCTTCACTGGCAGCCATGGTAGTTCAATCTCGCTCAACATATTTGATCTAGCTTACATTGACGACGATCATCCGACCGAATTACCCCTCCGCCTAGACACCGTCGCATTGACGTTTAACAGCACAGAGCATTACAGTACATCTGGGCTCATGGCCTGGTTGGAGTGGAATTCACTTGATCATTTTCCACGAGGTCACGGATTTGTGCGCCTGGGACCAAATGGTAAATCAACGTCGCCCCATTTTTGTCCATGCATGTGAAATGCTCACCATTCCCGAATTCTATCAGGGCGAGCGTTTGGTGTCTCGATGTTTCACCAGATTCATTGTCTGCAAATGATCCGAGAAGCCCTCATTAACGGACCCGATGACCATAGTGGTCATTGCCTCAACTTCTTGAGGCAGGCCATTCTTTGCAATTCTGACACTACCCTAGACCCACTCTTCGTCGACCCCGATGGAACGATGACACGTACAGACGGCTTGGGTGTGACGCATGTATGCCGGGATTGGACACAAGTTTATGCGTATATTGTGGAGAACCAGAAAGGCCCCTTATGGGCAGAGCAAAACAATTAAGATAGAGACATGATAGCCTTCGGTTGATCAGGAAAGGGGGGTATTAAGGGTATATCAAGGGTACCTTTCCTCGCAATATAATTTCGGGCTCTGGCATCGGCTGGCGAAGAGAAGGAAAGGGCTGAGAACAGGGCTCTACCATTAGAAAATTCCGCTGGTCGGCTGGAGTGCACACGCCGAGGGGAGTCGGGACAAGGAGGACACGAAACCAGATAGGCCAAAGACCAAAAGGAGCGGCGGAGAACGAGAAGAGCTGGGTGTGCAGATATTATGTATATTAGAATAAGAGAGTCAAGGTTCAGCGAGCGCCATTAGAGAAGTAATGCATCCAAGGACCAACATTTCAAAGTCTTTCTGTCTCGCATTATGATTGTGAAAAAAAATGCAGTGCGTCCAAAGTAAGGCCTTCGTTAACAAACAACTGTAAATATCCTTCTGTTGTCACACGACATCAGCAAAAGTGCCCAAACCTGACGAGGTCTCGGATGGCCTAACAGGACCATACACGACCTTGCGAATATTGGAAGGCCTGCGATGCCTCGCGAGGAAATAGCCCTGTCTTGGATGGCCTCTCGAGGGCATGCAAGGCAGGTTGATCGTGCGAGGCTGCTGAGGCTTGCAAGGGAATACTAGGTCTTACTAGATCACTCAAGACTTGTGTACATTAGAAGGCCCCACGAGATCATGCGAGGTATTTGTACCCAACAGGCAATGTATTAGTGCAATAGTACTGGTATCAAAAAATACATGAGTTGAACGAAGTCCACTGGCATGCAGTAAAGTCCAGAGCGGCAGCAACAAGCAGGTAAGCGAGACATAGAGAACGAAGCTGCAGCAATAAAGTTCGAGTCCTAGTAACCGTTCTTTTGTCGACTGGAGGTTCTTCGAGGGGCATCTAGAGCCGTGATGGCTTTCTTCTTTCCTTTTTGCTTTGAGGGAGCGAGGGGGGCATCAAAAAGGTTTGCAGCTTCTGGGGGGAAGTCGTAGTCAGTCAGATCAGACAGTTGGGATGAGGGGCGTGAACTCGGTGCTGGTGCTGGCCAGGACTGCTAATTATGATGTCAGCAGAGTGAAAAAAAGGTCCTAGTGACATACCCCAGTCATACCCGACTGCTCAGTCACGAGCTCGCTTACTGAATCCTCATGCTCGTGAGCAGTGCGACGAGGTTTTGGCTTGGGTTTTGGCTTTGGGCGTGGAGGCTGATCCTTGTTGTCATGGTGAATGGAGGTTGCAGGACGCTGTTGCTTGCGCGGTCGAGGTTGCTGTTCCTCTCTGTCACAATCCAGTGTAGGTTGGCCTGCTTGCATTGAGGCTGGAGCCACATCATAGCCGGCCACCTCAGTAGAGTACTGAGCTTTGAATTTTGGGGGTAGTGCTTCCTGCTCATAATTGATAGTGTTGGAGACCAGACAGTTGGATTTGAGTTTGTGAGGTGGTGGGGTATGGTCCTGAGCATCGAACTCAGGGTGACGCTGGCAGTGCATCGGTTTTTGGGGTGGTGTCGGTTGGTCGTTGTCGTCTGGAAAAATCACGCCACGCTGGGGCAGGGACTTGGTAGGTGGGAACTGTTGCCCATCCAGTCGGGGGTGGGTTGACTTTGGCCGTGGTGCTGCAAGCTCTTCGTCGTCACCATAAATAGAAACACAGTGCTGAGTATTAGCCTTTCGGGGATGTGGTGAGTCAATGGCTTCGCCCACTTGCTGGATTCATTTGGTTGCACATGGGATATCCTCTTTGTCGTGGTGCTCTGCAGGGCGGGTGCGCTTGCCACTCATTAAGGGATCTTGAGTATCATTAGGGTTGACCGGATGCGATGGCACTGGGAAATAGATATCAGTACCATCATTGTATATATATCTATCACGTACCTAATGCAGAACGGCATGCGGCTCGCTGAGCACGAATCTGAGCAATGTCATTCTCACTTTCCTTTTGCATGGGCTTGGCTGAGTTTGAGTTTTCTTTGGTTGGTTTGAGGTGCCTGCGAACGATTAGTGCTGAAACAACCATGCAGCGAAACATACCTGTTCCACCATGTGAGGGTATCTTTGACCCATGGATCCTCGTTGTCATCTAGCATTTCAACAATAGCCCAGAGGAGCTCGTCCAAGTCCATGTCGCCAATATACCGAGTCCAGTGCTGAGCGCTGCTGATGGTAAAATATGTCTATGGCTCTGTGAGAGGAGTATTGATACTAGCAGCAAGAGAACTAGACTTACGATGACGTGAATGTATGTGATGATGTATTTTTTAACAGCCGTTAGCCCCCACACATGATTTTTCGATGGTTTTGCTGAATTGTGAACATTTGATGAGTCATTGGTGATGGAGGAGGGTCCAATGAAAAGATGCTTGTAAAACCATGGTAACTTAATTATAAATAAATGACGGCATAGAAGACAAAGACGCACCCTCACAACAATATGGTTTCGAAAGAGACCATTTGTCTTCTCAGCAGAATTGTAAATGTCGTGTTCATAGAAGAATGTAGGCCAGTTGTATGCTGTCATAGTTATTTCGCCAGCTTGCAAGGTGGCCATAGCGCTGAACATAGTGACATCAGTACAAAGAATCAAAAGTAAGAAACGCATACAAATCAGGGTCCTTGTCAAACCAATCCAATTTCTTCTGAGGGCAAAGCAAACGGGCCAACTGCAGGTGATTGAGCCCACGCATTGACTTATCCTCGACTTCTGGAATTGGCAGGTCAAGAGCATCAGCCTTGCTATACATATTCAGGCCAATGTATTGCAGGCCCTTGTGCTTGATGGAGCTCAGATCTGCAGATCTGCCATCGCTCATACCCTTTGATACCTATCATGCAAAAGATGGTCAGATTTGCATGCAAACAGGCGCATATATGCGCATATAAGCACCATTGCAATGATTTTGTTCATTTTTTTGCTCAATATGTTATCGAGCTCACTCTTGAGACCAGGAATATAGTCGATGAGGCCATTGTACAATAAAACATGCCGATCAGTGACATCTTTAAGTCTGTAGCGAGTTAGCCATAATGTGACATAGATATAAAGTACATATTGTTTTAGGTCGCGCTTACCACCTCGGTCAAATCGAAGGCCAGTCTTGAAGGCTGCAAGGGGTATGCTGAACGTATCCAGAAGGCTTGAAGCCTTCCTTCCTGCATTTCGGTACAGCTCTGTGTCATCTGTTTTCGAATCTTCGTGTTTCCTGCCGCCAAAGGTCAAAATTTTATGGCACAATTCAAATTACAATACTTTGTTGTGTGCTTGCAAGAGCCTGACGATATGGAATTGATGAGGTCGTCGGTGCTGGTGTCACTGGAGGAATGCTTGTGCTTGTGTTTGCCAGGACGTGATGGCTCTGGTGACTCTGACCACTTATTCTTGCGTTTTCCAAGTTTCACAGGCTCTGGAGAGGATCTGATGGAAGAAATGCTAGTGCTTTGTATATACATTGCATCTGAGTCAGAGGGACCAGAGGAGCTTGACAACACGCCAGGACAACAATGCGAAGACATGATGGTGGTTAGACTTAAGGGTTAGGGCATGGGACTGATATGATTAAGTTCCAAATGTTTGGTTATGTTGACATGATATTAGGTCACATGATTATATGCGCTATATGTGCAACAAGAAGTACAAAATTAATTCTACAGTTACAATGTGAGTGCGTGCAAGTGCATGACAACAAAAACAGTATGACTATGAGAGACAATGTCCATAGGAAGTGATATGACAACAATGCACCAAGCAATAACAATAGGATGTGAGAAATGAAGCTTGAAGGCAGGACTCATTCTAACTTTAATGCTTCTACAGCAGCAGGTAGTGTCATGAATGCGTCAACGTGTTTGAGTGGTACTTCGGCAGTCATATTCCTGAAGCCACGACGAGTGGGCCACATATAACCATTCTCCCGCTCAAACTTCTCCCGTAAGACGACAATCAAAGGAGCATCCTTAAACCTGCCATGTAGTTGCACAGGTTGCGCACTGACACACTGAGGTGCATCCCTATAGTCAGGGTCAATGCAATAATCAAGATATACAAGAAAACACGTACTTCAAGGTGGCCTCACAGACCATGGTAACATCTGGGTCTTCCTTGATGACTGGTGGTGTGTTGACTTTCCCCGTTCCCTCTGCCTCATCTGCACTATCGTCATCTTCAGTTGAGCAAAAATTTGACGCGTCCTTCAAGCATAAAATGAGCTTCTATAGTGTAGATATCAGTTTTTGAGAGTAATTCAGACAATAAAAAGATTACTTACCAATGGTCCTGGATGCTCAGGTGTGAAGTTGATTGTGTAAGTGGGCCATCCAGCAAGAAGATTATTGATCTCCATTACGACCACGTTGTCGTGGAAGAAGGAGGTTCTGTTGGCCAAGTCGAGAGGTTCTTCAGTACTGGTAATAATAATAGCCATTAGAACGAAGATTGAGGAATAGAACGATCAAATAATGATAAGAGTGTTAATACACCACCGGAAAATGCCGGCTGACTTTGAATCAAAATCATGTGATTTGCTGGACGCAGGGATGATTCTAAACCCAAACCTCTCCATGGCATATGAGGACAGAGCAAGGCACTGAATATTGTAATTGGTGAGTGTCCTGTTTGGTTTGCTTAACTCCCCTCCCTATGAAGTCCGGTATGGTGTGACCCTGCCCCGAGACTGAGTAGTGGAGCACCACTTCCCCTTCCACCACATCCACAAATTTTGACCGTTTTTTTTTGGCTCACTTTCGTTCCTCAGGCAATTCTGGATATCTCTCTATCCGACTACTTTGTCAAGCGCTACGCTTCATCCATGATACCCGCCGCTCAACCTCTCCTCCGCGCAACAAACGAGCTACCGGTTACCTCTAAGACCAATGGTGCTGTTGCCCTGACGTTCAAAGTTCCGGCTTGTGGTACCAGAAGTCAGTACCTTGCTTGAATACTGCATTCACCTACTAAACTATCACGTATAGAGGACTTCTCACATCAGAGCTCCACGACCTATTTGTGCATGCGCCCCCGGCACCTAACTCTGTCATCAATCAGTGCGCCCGAGAAGCATATGCACGCGCCACTGGCACGGCTACTGCCTCCTCTGAAGGAAGAGTCTGGCCCCATGAAAAAGTGCCATGCGCCTGGTCCGGAGGATGACTGCCCCATCTGCTACGAGAGCATGCATGGTGCAGACGGGAACACCCTCATTTGGTGCGAGACTTGTTCAAACAAAGCGACAGTGTCGGAGGGCTACATTAACCTCAGTGCCATTGCGGGTTTTAATCAAGAGCATGATACCAGCTCCTGTGCGTCTATTTCCACTACTTCCAATCTCTTCGGACTTTCGCCTCACAGCCCCTTTCACCTTTTTTCATAAATCATGAGCGCCTATCTTATTTGATCTAACCATCACTTGCTGCAGATTATCAATACTTTCACTCGAAGATGTCACGCTAACGACTGCTTACAGATACGGCTCAATATATATGGGTAGGTCTCGCACTTCGCCTTAGTCAAAGCTAATCGTTCCCTTTACCAGGTCGTCCCATGTCAATCACTGAGGGCGACTTCGACGAAGATTCTGTTGTGACAATGATTTACCCCGTCTGCTCTATGGGAAGGGGCTCGCGGCAGGCGGTCTTAAACAATCTAGAGTCTAGACTGGACCAATGGTACATCAACCTCCCTGGTAATCTTCGGTATGATCCAGCCAGTAAGTGAAATACTCCGATTGGAATGGGTGATTCATGTGTCGCCTTCATACCTTAGAGAGTCCACGTCTAATCTCTGGCACTACCCTTAACATTCATCCAGCTCTACATCCCTCACATGACTCGCCAAAAGTTAACTATTTGATGTGGTCATACCTTAGAGAGTCCACATCTAATCTCTGGCACTACCCTTAACGTTCATCCAGCTCTACATCCCTCACATGACTTGCCGATAGTTAACTATTTGATGTGGGTGACTCCAGTCTGTGCTGTTGGCTTTTGCTAACAGAACACTAACTGCAGTCCATTGTAGACTGCGATAACCGTTGCAGGTCACACAAGATTTTCTGAATACGTGACGGACGAGGGGACCTCTCACCTCAAAAGTACTGAAAACACTTAATGATGCAATATTTACACATTGCACTATAATTTTTATTGCAGGAACCGGTGGGTATGCAGAGAGGACCTTGCCCTGGCGCTAGCTGCTGTCTTCTGTCAGATGAAAGCACTGCCCTTGATTTACCACCTGTGTCAACACAAGCGCCTTGGTGCAAAGATGGTTGGTGGTGCGATACACACCGTGCACCTCCGAGGGCATTTTGCAGCATGTGCACCACCTCGAGTGCCATTCATGGGGTAAGATCTTCACAGCACAGCATTGTCCTGATTGAACCTTAATTCAATCGGCAGTCTCCTATTTGCATTGGCAGTTCGCTTATCTCCGTGTCTCTACTCCTCCTTTTGCAATTGCACACCACTGAGCTCCATATGTGATCATACATTTCTCTCCTAACTGTATTCCTCTGCTTTTATCACGATGTCATCTGCATGCTCATTTCACAGCATTGTTGGGATTGGTGCAAAATGCGCATGTTCGCATCACCGCTCTTCATCATGGTGTGAAATGTGCAGTTCGGTCTGGGTGATGGGTTCTAGAGCAAACTCAACCCTCTCTTAGCTCCACATCTCGAGATGAGCGCTATCTTTGGTATCTTGTCACTGAGCAGAAGCATGTGATCTCGATTGCAAACTGATCTCGACCGTCACTCAGATTATCTACCCAGACCTTATCCTATTGCAACCGGTCTGCGGATCTCATTGCTAGGAACCTGTATTTAAGGCCATAGACCATAGGCACAACATGTTTCTGCTGCAGCTCATGCTGCCCCCCTCAATCTTTGTCTTTTTACTCACTTTTCTCTTGATGATACAGTGCCCAAACTGCAATGTAGAAGTACACCGTTGCGGCCTGTCCGTTCACCTGAGCAGATACTGCAAGACACGTGATGTAGCCATGACATCAGCTCTCACTGAGCGGCGGGAGCGTGGGGAAGCGATTGCTGAAGCTACTCGTTTGGAAGATGAACACCAGCAGGAAGAACAACATGAAGAAGAGCGGGAGCACCTATGGCGACTGCGTCAGCCTCGTGTGGATGTGAGTATTGTGTGTTATTAGATGCGAACTTGTTGTTCACAGAAATATGAACAGGAGGTACCAGACATCGAAATGGAGCCACGTCCATTGGGGCGTCCAAATCGACAAATCTGCCTCCCCATGCATTATCGTGACGACGTCCCAGTACTACCGATCCTGGCCCCGCCCCCTATTGATCAAGATGAGCCTGCATCAGCACCTGGAGACCCACCAGACATTGAGATGGGCTCCGATGACAGATCATCACATTGCAGCCATGCAGAGCATCCTCAAGAAGAAGAGTGGCTCTGCACTGATACAGACGCATTTGACCTTTTTTGCAAATACCATCATTCATTTCCGACCTATGACCCCGAGAATTCAGCATACTTTGATGCACTTTGTGACTCACCAACATTCCAGCATGTTGATGGGGACACCGATTATGAACACCCGTGGTATGCTGGCTTTGGACAGTCACTCGAAGCGGTCCACCACAATTACTTCGCACCATTCCTCAATGCCACCGTTTTTCGCATCATGATGTGGTTTTACACCTCATCGAACTCGAAATCACTGCAAGATCTCAATTGTTTGGTCAATGATGTCATGTTAGCGGAGGACTTCTGCCAAGAGGATTGATTTGCTAGATTTTAATGTGCCTAGGGAAGCATCGCATCTCGAGAAGGCCCAACATGACCCCACCTCATCCATATTCTCATCCGATGGATGGCACGAGGCCTCGGTGAAAATCCGACTTCCATGTGAAAAAGAGAAGTTCTCCTCTGAAGATCGTGCACCTGAATTTGAAGTCAATGGGCTCTATTACCGCAAGCCATTAGAGGTCCTCAAGTCTGCGTACCAGGAAGTTGCAGCCAAAACCTTCCATATGAAACCATACAAATTGTTCTGGCAGCCAGATGACGACGGACCTCCAGAGCAGATTATTACTGAGCTATATACATCTGATGCCATGCTTCAAGAGCAAGAGAAGCTCAACTTGCAACCTCGTGAACCAGACTGTAACCTAGAAACAGTCATAGCTGCAATCATGCTCTGGTCTGATTCAACTCATTTAGCAAGCTTCGGAAATGCTTCGCTGTGGCTGATATACCTATTTATCGGCAATCAATCAAAGTATATTCGCAGCAAGCCAACATCATTCACAGCACATCATCTTGCATACATACCGAAGGTCCGAGTGTTCCTTTATCTAAAGTCAAGATACAGAATAATTTTATGTACAGCTGTCAGATACCATCCAAGACTTCTACAAGAAGACTTTTGGTTGTAGTGCCACAGCAGCAGTACTCACTCACTGCAAACGTGAATTGATGCAGGCCATTTGGTGCTTCTTACTTGATGCTGATTTCATAGACGCATATCAACATGGCTTTGTTGTCAAGTTCCCTGATGGAGTCTCTCGTCGTGTCTTTCCCTGTATTTTCACTTATGCTGCAGACTATCCAGAGAAGTCTGTTTCCAATTTTACTTATCACACCATGCTGATCTCTGGGCTGTCAGGGTTCTACTTGCATGCATGAAATTCCTTGGAAGGTGTCCCTGCCCACGGTGTCTTGTGAAGAAAGACAATATCTTCAAATTAGGGATGAAGTTTGATCGATGACAGCACACCAGAAATGCCCGAGTCGACGATCACCCATGACGTAGCCTCATCAACCAAGTCCATGAACTCATATTCACCAAAGGCTATAGCATAGTCAGCTCAGTGATCGAGAAAATCATTGGTGCCACCTCTGTTGCTCCCATTTATGTAGGTATCATGTGCATTGCATATTTGAATTATAACTAACCACATAGTATTAGAACACCTTTTCGGATAAGCTTTCCAAGTTCGGGTTCAATTTCCACTCAATGCTCGTTCCCAACTTTATGCACGAGTTTGAGTTGGGGGTGTGGAAGGCAACCCTTACTCATCTGCTCCAAATTTTGTATGCATATGGAGGTAATGCTGTGCAAGATCTCAACGAGCAGTAAGTTGTATTTTCTCAAACATTCATGTGTCTGACATAATTTAGGTATTGCCTTGTAGCAACATTTGGACGTGACACCATCCGCAAGTTTAGTGACAATGTGTCTGGTCTTACAAAACTCGCTGCGTGTGATTTTGAAGACCTGCTTCAGGTAGGGATAGGTTAATACATTTGCCGACTTCACACTGATTAGTACTGGCAGTGTACAATGCCCATGTTTGATGGTCTTCTTCCGGAACCATTCAATAGCACAGTCCTCGACCTCCTTTTTGAGCTGGCCAGCTGGCATGCATTCGGAAAGCTTCGTATGCACACGGAGACAACACTGCATCATTTTGACAACTGTACGACATGGCTGGGAAAGGTTCTCTGACAATTCCGTGACGACACATGCAAAAAGTTTGTTGCTCGTGATCTACCACATGAAACAGCTGCTCGTGCACGGCATCAACGTCTTAGAGCATCTCAAGGCAAGAACAAAAGATCAGAAAGAACGAACACTGAAGCTGAAGGTGACAGGACCTCCAAGCATCGAGTTTTCAACATCTCGACTTACAAACTTCATGCTCTTGGAGACTATGTCAAGTCAATCTGGCTGTATGGAACCACAGGCAACTACTCTACACAAGTGGTAAGCATCAGAATCCATGAACAACCAGTGACCCACTAATGTTGTGTTAGGGCAAACTTGAACATCGACGAGTGAAACATTTTTATGCACGAACCAACAAGAATAAGTTTGCCCATGGAATTGCAAGACTTCAGCGTCGTGAGCGCATCTTGCAGAGGATGAGAGAGGTAAACCGTGAAAGAGCAGCTGCGAGAGATAGTCACATACAACCTCCTGTTGAGAGAGAAGATCTCTGCCCTTCTCTTCATTTTGTTGATCAGGACCCGCTGCTGCATTGCTCACCAGAGGTCCATTATCAAATGTCCTCATCACAGAAACACTACTGGGATGTTTCTTCCTGGCTTGGAAAGAACAGAAATGACCAGGCTACGAGGGTAGGTCTCCAATACTCATATCATGTTAAATGTATCTGCTCACTGGATGTAATTAGAAATTTCTTCCGCATCTGAAAGACCACCTTCTGGGCCGCCTGTCAGGGCTCGCCTACGATGGAGATGAAACTGCATTTACTGCTGCGGAACAGAACTCTGTTGTAATTATCAACAACCGGATTTATCGTCACAAAGTACTTCGCATCAACTACACTACCTATGACTTGCGGCATGCTCAGGACTCCCTTAACCCCCGAACACACGCAGACATCATGGTTCTTGCTCGTGACCAGGAAGAATCCCATCCATACTGGTATGCGCAGGTTATTGGCATTTTTCATGCCAATATCCGCTACATGAGACCAGGTGCACGTCCCTCTATAAAGTGCATCAACTTTTTGTGGGTCTGCTGGTTCACCCATGACATCACTGCACCAACAGGTTGGGCTGCAAAACGACTGCCACGGGTTGGGTTTTATGACGGAAATGATGAATCCGCGTTTGAGTTCCTTGACCCTAACCTCATCATTTGTGGTGTTCAACTTATCCCAGCCTTTCGATATCAACGTACAACTGCTCTGTTGGGACTGTCCATTGCTCATCAAGTAGCTGACAAGGACGAGGATTGGGACTGGTACTGCGTGAACATGTCAGTTATTTCCCGCTAACAACACGAATTAAAGCTAAAAAAAAATTACCAGGTTCATTGACCGAGATATGTTCATGTGCTTCCGCGGAGGAGGTGTCAGGCACAAAACCACACGGAGAGAGACGTCCTGCTTGCTCGACGATCGGGATGACCTGGATAATGTTCCATTTCAATGGGAGAAAGAGCGCCATCTATCCGAGTTTGACGAGGCCTTTGAAGAAGACGATGATATGGAAGACGATGAAGATGGAGACGAGCAAGGCAATGATGGCAGTTCAGAGGAGGCAGATGATAGTGAGGGGGAGTCAGATGACACTGATGACGAGGATGATGATCCGGCTTCGATCCCATTTGAAGCAATTGTCGACGACACTGTTGCAGACGAGATGGACGAATTCGGGTACTCCGGCCTTGATCAAGTCCTTGAGGAGGATGATGTAGGTGAAGACACCAATAATGATGCAGATGACCTGGGTCCGGAAGATGGGGAGGATGTAATGAATGTGTTGGATGAGGATAGCTTTGCAGACTTGTAATATGCCCTAGTAGTACTCAATGGAAAGTCAGTCCGTGTTGCGTTGCATCGGAAGGCAGATCAAAAATAGATGTCAAAATATCGAAAGAACACACCGTTGCCTGGACATATACAATTTTCCCTCGTAACGCCACATAATATAGCGCCAGTCTTGTGAGGCCCCGCAAGGCTACCGCGAGGTTGAAAAAGTCTAGCAAGGCCTTGCGAGATGAGCATGCACATCTTGCATGATGTCGAACGAATGGATTCACGCCTGGGAAGGCATCACGTGGCCCTGGGAGATGCTCCGGACCTTGCCGACCCTTGCCAGATTTGGGCAGTTTTGCTGATGGACGATGGAACTATACTCTTCCAATCATCGAATGATGGTCCGTTGCCCACACTATGTCTCCAGACGCATCTCCGGGCTGGACCTTCTCGATGCCATCTGCCATACTTCTGCTGGTTTCCTGCACCCTGCTTCCCTATAGCTATAGCCTCATAGTATGTGCTGACCTCTCGCGCCTTCCGAAGACCTCCTGCACACTCAAGCCATTCTTGCACCCTGTCTCACCCTCTCGCGAGACCGAAGCCTCTCCCAACGGCTTCCCGCACCCCCGCTTGCCCTTGCCTTGTGCAGGTGCATTGAAGTAATTTTTCCTTCTTTTCCTTCTCGTAACAATATACACAGGCCCTCAAGTATGTATGGAATTACTCTCGTATAAGAATACCGCCACATAATTCCGCTCAAGGGAAACAGCAGGACACATACGGTACAGCCGGCCATTTAATAACACACAGTCAGGTAGGCTAATACAATCATTTGGTGAACTGATCACGCGTTTGATCGGACGTCCGGTTCAGTGTTCAGCTAAGTGGCTGAACCGAACATGCGGTCTAGAGTATGGTTGAAAAATAAAACTGCAACTACAACTACATGCAACGAATATCGACACACGTGCACGGATGTCCAAGAACTAGTGAAGTCCCTACCAAGTACAATCGTATGCAAACCAAGCTCTCGGATCATCCCGCCCTAATCAATGTTAGACAGTTGCGCATACCCGGCTGCGTGTTGTCGAGGAAGATCCCGTTTGGTTCCCATCCTACTGAAAACCCTGCAGCTGGAGCTAGGTATGACGCTGAGACGGGGAGTCTAATGAGTGTTCTCCGCTCCGCCAACACTCGAGTAGTATTTGTTGTACCCCTGGAAGGCCTCCCTCGCGTTACTCAGGAGTTCTACGAGTAGCCTACGTTGTTCATCATCGCTGAGCCCTGCTACGTCATCACACGTTTTCAGCGACTCCAGTTTCGTGTTCACATCCTCCCTATCCGTCCAGTTGATGGTTTCAATATACTTTCCTACATGCTCTCCACTTATTCCACACCAGTTTCATTCTGCTGAAAACACTTCAGGAGTTTGACTGCCTCGAACGACATGGAGGCAGGACGTGGTTGCAAGAGAAGCGTAGCGAAGACTGCAGTCGTTGTTCTTGAGCAGCTTCTGTTGGATCTTTTCCTTGTCAAGGGATGACAAGTACAGGTTATCATCAGTGAACCGGTGAGTTCTTGCTAGCGATTATGTAGACTGCGGTGGTTTTATATGATCATATATTGCTTTATATTTCACTGTGATGAAATGCGAAATTATATATGACAATACCTGCGACTCACCGGTTCTCTGATGATAGATCCAGGAGATTACGAACGACGAGAGAAACATAATCTAGCCGGGCAGCATTCCTTTGGGGATTAGAAGCAATTGCAGCAATGATTGCATGCCAAGCAGGAAGCCGCAAGCAAGCCCCTGTACTCTTTGAGCTCAGGTGTTTCTTCATCCTCTTTGGCGCCCTCCTTTTCCGGTGAATTATCTGGATCCGATGTTGCACATAGAGGTGTATCAAAGAACTCACCCAAGGTATCGCTTGGGCCTTTCTTCTTCATCCACACTCTCGGGAGGTATTCTAGGCAGAACCTGCCTTTCGTATCCCATTTACATCTTTTTCCGCTCCCTTCACGATGACAATGTGGCTTGAACTGTCATCTACCGGCATCCTATCTCCGCAAGGGGCGCCAATTGGGGGCTTGACTCCCTTCAGGACAATAGATGCCGAGCCAACAACAAGACATGTCAAGCCATTGGAAATGATGCCCAGAAGAATCATCGCGAGGCAGTACCAGTCGCGGTTATACGCACTCAATGCTCAGGCAGTTAAACTTGCTGAGGTAGGTACGGTGCCGGACTGGGAAGCAATGTATTTGGGACCCAACTGGTTATCTAGCCCGAAAACTTTTTCTGGCTCTTCATTGGGCCCGGGGGAGAGCACGTTCCAGAAACGAGAGTTTGCAATGGGGCCTAAACACTTGGCAACGGCGAAACTGTCTGGAGCGTTGTATCACCCGGACCACCTTCTAGCCTTGTATAAGTAAATAGTCGTCGGAGCTTCGACGGCTTCGTCTCCACCGAAGAACCCTGCAACGTCAGACACATTCAAGGTGAAATTTGTTGAAGTGACTGAAATTGGGTGTTGGGACATAGTTGGTATGTGGTTACGCTGTCGCTCGCTCACTGGATCTCCTTACTTATATCTAGCTTCTTTGAAACATTTCTATTTGGGTATTCCGATTCACACTCCACGTCCTGTTAGTGCTGCCGCAGTCCAGTTCCAGGTTCTGCCAAAACTCAGAACCGAACTTCTCCAGAGGTTCGGGGTTCGGCTGATGCTTGACAGTTGCGAATCACTGGAAGTTTCAGCCTATAAAACACCTGCCTGCTACTGTGGCTTTGCCTCATTCCCTTTCACAAACTGCATGATGTTTTCTTCCCGCTCCATCATGTTTGCGCTGCTCGGCCTCCTCGCTGGCGCCAATGCGTGTGTGCAGTGCCCAGCCACATTGAATGTTGGCGGCAGTGCCAAGGAACTATTGACGAACGATATCTGGCGAGAACTCGAGTACACATTTTGCACGTGCGTCGCACCCACACATCTTCATTGAATAAATTGACTGATAGGCCGGCAGTTACGATGGCCGGAATAGTGACGGCTCGGCAACATACTGCAATTATTACACTGTAAGTGCTTTCTGGATATTGTTCCCCTCGTTGTTCTCTTTTGACACGCTAGTGATGGCATCAGGAGAACGGTTTGCTTTGGAATGGGTATAAGTCTTGTCCGGGTAAAGCAACTGTGCAGAATGACTGCTAAACGTGATGTGAAGAGGTGAGGGAGACGAGACACCCAACAGGAGAAGCAATGTTCATCCGCGGACGGCCGGGTGTATGCCAGCACTTAGATCGCTATCTATTACGAGAAATCCCAAATGTTCAATCACATCTTGCCTCGGCCAGCTGCATCATCCCAACCCCCTATTAGAATACCTTCGCTACTTACTAGAATCGTCCCAGAAGGGTGGCATGCCACGATGACACGATCTACCCCAGCTCGGAAACCAATTCGCCAGCTCCGATCAGTCCTTTCTCGCTGAACCTATTCAACGCCTATCGGTGATGCAACTCCAGATGGTGACTTGTAAGTATCCGTCTTCAAGTCCCATTTGACGTCACGGTCGCGTTCGCGTTCACGCACGCAGACCCAAAGACGACTCATTTCCTGTTCTTGATAAAGGTACGTAAATTGTTGATCCATACTCCATGCTCATGCTTCATTACGACTTTCAGGCCATCGCATTGTTCAATGAAAATAACCAGGAAGAGGCAGTGCTGCCTGTCCAAGAGCTAGCCGCCCATCCCAATGCCGATCCTCTCGCTACTCGTGTCGTGGAAGTAAGTATCATATATTCCAATCAACCTCGACGCACTCTCCTCGATCAGTTTACCTTCCTTCTTGCCACTCCGCTCCGGCCCACCCAGGGCAACTGAGCGTACCATCCAGTACCTAGTCCCACCTTCGTGGTCAGACGACGGGCAGGCCTGCGTGACCACCAGAGCAACTGTGCATATTATGGCACGAATTCTTTGTTACACCTCACGGAACGATTCGGGGTACCTTATCTTTGCATTCAGACCCCAAAAACTTCACGAGATTTTTGCCAACGGTCCGAGAGTTCGAACCGGTTCTGAACTCGAATCGAACCCTTCAAGTTGTGAACGCGTTCGCGGGGGTCCGGTCCAAGGTTCGGTTCTGGGTTCGACAAAACACCCCCAAGAACCGGACCACGACGGTCCTGTGCTTCTCGGATGCCGTGTGGCTAGGAAGGTTGGAATTCAAGTGCCACGACACAGGGTTAGCGGCGAATTCCCTCAAGGTTCCCTTGATGTTCATTCTGTCGAGAATTCTTCGAAATAAGACATCCGGCATTCAATCTGATCATTGATGAGCGTCAAATATGGTCATAGATACCCTGATCAGCTGGCTGAATGCATTGAGTCATACCCTCGAGGCGGATCGTTAGTTACTGTAGAGATACGCACCTAAGTTCGTCCACACCGTCACACCAAGCTTGAGGCCAACGAACTTAAAGTGTGATTACGCAGTAAAAAAGAAAAAGCCAAAAATCCTTCTATGCTTTGCCAAAACGCTCTCAAGCTCCACTCTACCTCTTTGAATTCATTAGCGGTCACAGCTATAACTTGAAGCTTGATTATACCATCTAGCGCTTGCTTATTGAACCCTCCAACTTAAATTTTCGTTGTGCGCCAGCAGATTCTATAGCAACATTAGAGTTAGCAATTAGTCCTAAATTCTAATACTAGCCATGGAAACCAAAACATTAATATTGACGAGCTTGTGCAAAGTTGTATCATTGATGTTGTAGTCAGACTCGGATATTAGATAATGGCGGGTGCAGCTTCGGATTGCTGGCAGAAGTAAATTAAAGAGAAAGCAGGGGGAGCGCAACTCTGCTGCGCGAGCATCATGATCTCGAGTCTAGCCTAACCTCATCCGAATGCCCTTGCCTGACTGCGCGATCGAACCTATTTACAAGGTGTCACACGTCACAGCCTCCTTCGAACTTTCGAACCTAAGGTACATTTGGTCACATCCAGATAGGGTCGAACCTAGGTGCGTATCTCTACAGTACTCCCATTTGTATATAGGCTCAGAAATGGTAGCTCCTGCACACTACCAGAAGGGCGAGTGGTTGGGGTAGCGGTAGCCCCCTGACGAAAGCTTTCGTATGGTCGAAACCGCTGCCATCCCTCTCCCCTAGTGACCATCTACTCTCCAGCTGACAGAGCTCAACCTTCGGGGACAGCTAACTGCAGCGGATGCTAAGGTCATGGCTAGCTTGGTGTCGCTCGGTTGGATGCGGGTCTCATGGCTTCGCTTCATGAGTCCAATGCAGTGGATTGGTCCGAGAATAATAAGCCGCGACTCGGAGGCGCTCAAACGGCACGTCACTTACGACGGAGACAGCTTGGGCACAGTAGCCATCGAGGATGGGGGCAACGCAATGTCATCGATATCCTCATCGATCCGCCTATCACCGTTCAATCCCCCAGTCTCCTCGAACCCCTCCAGGCTCCAGCTGTAGTCACCAGGTACGTGTGTATGAGCCTGATAATTACCAGACCGACGAAGAGGTTCGGCAAGATCCAAATACAAGTACGGTAGATATTTTTCCAGCTTATTGTCCTCGGACGCTAACAGGTGACTTCCCCGCCGGAAAAACCTCATTAAAAATAACTCTGGCAGCAGCTTCCAACGCTTCGCTGGTGAACTCGAAGCTCGCCACGCATGCCTGCACACCTAAGACCCTCCTGGAGAACAATTCATACGGTGCGCAGCTCGCCAGGACCACAACAGGGTCACTGGTCTGTGTCCTGACTTTCTCCAAGACATCTAGTTGCCAAGCACTACGATCCGCGTTGCGTGTGACGAATATGACCCCCTGGCCAAATTCTCTTCTGCAGTCAAAATCAGCCGCGTACACCAGGTGTTCGACATCGGCAGCGCGGCGTCGCACGGACTCTGCAAAAGACATGTAGTATGGCGCTGCGGTGTTCCGGACGTGACCTTTCTCGGTACGTTGCACACCTTCCGCATCATCCACTGCCGCGTTGAGGCTCTCCACGACGGGTGTCATCACCACAATCTTGCCCGAAGAAAACGCAGGAAGAGATCCGGAAATAAGTGCGGTCGACTTTGCGTATGCGTCCTCGCTCAGTTTCTTGTTCGTCGCCTGCAATGCATTCATCGCCTCCTCGTCAAATGGTTTTCCGAGCACGTCATCCCATGTCCCCACGAATCTCCGTTTCAGCGCAGCAACCCTTTTTCCGCTTTTCCTCAGCTCATCCATATGCAGCTCGCCCTTCTGTACTGCCTCATAGGTGGCCTCTATCGCGCCCCTATGGAACGCCATAGTATGGCAAACCATGATCACATCTGCACCAGCCACTAGTGCTTCCACAGCGCCACGTGGTACGCCGCCTTTTCTCTCCATCACCGCATTCATTTCAAGGCAATCGGTCACGACCACTCCTTCATACTTCAATTCCTCTCGCAGAAGGGCCGTAGTCACAGCTCGTGAAAGAGATGCTGGAGTCTCACTGTCACCAGTCAGGGCCTGGATAGCCATATGCCCCGTCATGATGCTGGCGACACCAGCGTCAATTAGTTCTTTGAAAGGTTTCAACTCGGTTTGATCCAGCTCGGCACGACTTTTGTTGATGACGGGAAGACCAAGATGCGAGTCAATATTTGTATCACCGTGCCCTGGGAAGTGTTTCGCAGACGGTGCGAGGCCACCTTGTGCGAGGCCTTCGCCAACCGCCTTCGCATATTGTGCAACTTTTATGGGGTCTGATCATCAATACTTAGTACTTTCTGGACGAATAAGAGCGCGTGGGTCTCACCATCTCCAAAAGAGCGTACACCTGAGCACAGGTCAAGACAACGTCGAGAAGCGAAATACTCAATGCTCACCAATAACCGGGTTCTGTGGGTCAGAATTCACATCTCCTACCGGAGAATAGGTCCAATTGATGCCAACAGCTTTCATCTCGCGAGCTGAAGCCGCAGAGCAATCCCGGGCATAATTGACATCGCTGATAGCAGCGATCGCCATGGCTCCTGGGCTGGAAAAGTGATGAGACAAGAAGACGATCGACGGGACACAACCTACAACTGTGTCCCAGCTTGATGTTTTTCAGTTGAGCTGAACGCGGATACGAGGCCTGTGTGATTACAGTATCAGCCTGAGATGGAAATGGACACTAAGATGCGTACCATTCTCTTGGTCAATACCAATCATCAGTGGATACCTGTGTCCGGCATCTCTTGCGCACTGCTGTAAAGATTGAACAAGCGCATGTACCTGCTTCACACCTGGGCAATCATCATTCACATAGTGTCAATATTTGAATAAACATTCCGTCTCACTTTGCACGTTCCGTTTCATGAGGATGATGTTCCTGATTACAATGGCCCGTGAGCTTGCCGTTGCATAGAGCACATACATATTAGCTTTGCCTACCCGACATGATACTTCTCGATGAGTTCTTTTGCATCCTCGCTGATTTCGTGCCCATGAAATCCAAAAACGAAGTGCTGTAGTCCTCAAGAATTAGACCACTGTCTAAGAATGGCTTTCAGCGCACCTGTCCAATTTCTCTCTTATCCTCGCTTGAAAGAACCATGGCGGTCAAGAGCGAAGAAACGAAGGTCAGCCATATGGTGTCTAGACATCGTGATCACATTGTCACAAGGTAGCTGTTTTGGGAGAAATAAGAGAACGAGATTGGCTATAATTGTGGACAAGCTCACGTGACCAGTCATTGAAGAATCAACGATCGCATGTGGCTCCTATCATTCTGCTATAGCTCGTCAGTATCTCTCTAGATAGAAACTGCTGGATAGAAACTCGAAGGGATACAATCACTGCCGTCATATTACCAGCCTGAAGCAAACATGGAGGTCAGTGGCAGACGCAGTTTTTCATTCCAAAGACCAACCACGTCCAGCAGCAATCCAGCAGTCAGCCAGCCAAAAGACCTCGCCTGCAAGGACCTGACGGCTTCCAGGTAACAAAGACCAAATCGAAACCCGCCTACAAGCCTCCTCCACGCTTCGTGTCCGCTTTTGATGCACCCAAGGCCGGACCATCAACAAAGGTTCCTGATGACAAGCAGGAAAAGACGAAGAATTCAGTCCGTGTTCGAGAGCGACCACTGAACCCGTTCACTGCCGAGCTCCCTGACTTTGGTGACACCTCACTTGGATGCGGGGCTAAGGGCAAGGAGAAAGAGAAGGAGTCTTCGGTTCACCCAGCTGGTAATCGCAAGCGACCGAATCCATTTACCACTGCAAATGATGCAAAGGCAGATACGTCTCGCTTGTCAATCGTGAAGCGCCCCACCCTTGCCTCTTCGAAAGCATCTGCGCACAATCCTCCGATATCCCGCCAGAAACCACATTCCGCACCTCTTCGACCTCTCAAGCCACCTTCCTTCACAATCAGCGCCCCAGAAAATGCATCATCCTCCACCAAGCCCTTATCTTTCTCGATCCTCAAGCCACCTCTACTGGCATTGCCTCAGCCGACTACTAAAGCGGTCATCCTAAAACCTCTTGCTCCACCTAGCTTTGCTCCGCTTCCCTCAAAGAAATCATTAACGAACATGAAGCCCATCTCGTCTTTTGCCACAAATCCCACAAAGGATGGTGCAGGTGCAGAGCTACTCTCGCTTTTCCTCCAACAGCACGGACACAACTTCGTCTCCCCATTCGAACGCGAGATACAGCGCGGCATTGGACTCAGCCCTCGCAAAAACAAGAACACTAACGGGAAATTTATACGGTACGCGAGCGTGTCGCAAGATTATTGGGCGACTGATACTGAACCGCAATGCTATGACAGTGGCGGGCTGGCAGGGCGCGCGCATCACCTTATCTCAGGCACAAAGACCGACTACACCCTTTGGTGCCTACAGCTCAAACAGAAGCTCTCCTCTGCGTCAGCCTCCGCTCCGATTCCTTCGTGTGACGTGCGCCTACGTATCCTGCGAGTATTACATCTTCCCATGAAAACCCCCACCCCCACACGCGTGCATCTCGCGGTATGCCGCATTTCATCTAGGCACAGGTCCGAAAGCATAGGCGACTTGAGAGATCAATGTTATGTTGCCCTTTTCCCACACGTTGTCGAGCCCAGCCGCAATTTTGAAGAGGGCAGGGATGTCTTGGCTTGGAGGCCGTGGTTCAAAGCTATGCTCTCCAGTGTCGTGCCAAGGGAGATACTGGGAAGCCTTTCGGTTGAACCGTTGATGCCCCCAAGAAGCATTATCATCGTACCAAGATGGCACATGATGCAGGCAGACTGAGGGATCGGAGTGCGAGCTACGGTTTGTATCCGATGATAGGGCTGTTGGGTGACCTTCTACACTAGTACTGGCATTAGTAGTACAATAACCATTGTTCATGAATTCACCAGTCTGTTCAAGATCCGGACAGCAGTCTATCTATAAGCATAATATCGAATGCGCGGATTCCATGACACCGTGCCGTCGCCAGTACATATTGCCAATGCGCGTTCCATTCCACGGTGCTAACTCCCACCAATAGTACTTGTGCTTCTATCGACTCGTCAGTCGTGTTCAAGAACCCACACGCTGGAATAATCATAATCCGCCACGTCCTCGTGGAGGTATCGATGATTCACTGGCTGGATACTTGAGGATATAGAGTAGATGACCTTTGAATTTGCTTGCTTCCATTACGCGCATTTGCCATTGGTCATCGACCTCGTGGAGATGTGGCACATGCATGCTTTTGTTGGGATCAACTCCCCAGGCTACCAATATTTGTCTCGAGGCACGATTCGTCGGGTCATGCCGCTGTGCCACCGCCACAACAACAGAAAGATAGTTAACTAACCTTATTATCCAGCAAATCCAGAGTCTTCAAAGTGCAGAGACCACCACACATGCCCTCTTCGAAACGAGTAAGGATGTGACACATTAAATTTTGGCCGAGCGGAATAGGGGTCAACTTCCGGTCATATGATATGTGCCCGGTCATGTGCTCACATGACCGCGTTTTCCTGCCACCAGCGCGTTGACCGACTAATCTGGACCAGATAACTTCTCTTGTCTCTCTCCTCGATACTCTCGATATCGTCCAACTTGAAGATGCCCACAAGACGCGTACCATCGGCTAGACCTCCCTCTCAACCGGTATCAGGAGATGAAGGTGACATAGACTTCATGCCCACTCAAGGCGGCAGCAGCGACGACCACGCCAACGAGTAATTTTCGCGACATCTAATGTTATCCTGTTGACAACAACATATTCAAGAGCGTTTACTGCCGTCGCGGCGGAATTCAAAGGTGCGCCCTACAGGCTACGTGACCCCGATGACTGGAGCTGACTATATGCGCCTACCAGCTACATGGGAGAAAAAGTTGAGGGGACGCGACGATAGAATCATACAAACAACGCAGAAGGAACTGAACCTCGCTGTGCGTATCCCTGATCCTCATTTTTATGGTCTCTCATCTTCATCTTTCAACCAGCTCCAGAACAAGGAAGCCGAAATCGCTAACATCATAAACGATATGTAGGAGATCATTTCCAGCTGCATATACCTGTCTGTTTGACGCTGATGCACAATTGAAGCGAGACCGTTCACCAGGACTTCCTCGAGAAATACGCGATTTTAGAAGATAGGAAGCGGAAAATCATGGCTGCGATGGCTGAGAAGCAAGCAGAGCTCATAGTTTGTCCTTCAGCGCCAAGAACTCATCATTATATTGTCTAAACGAGTAACATCCCTTTACAGCCACTTGCAATAAAGCGCCACCAAGCAATCATCAGTCTTGGACACGAGGTCGAGAATGGTCCAATTGGAAGGGATGGCCCTCGCCAAAGACGCCAGTCAGCGTATGCTTATTTTAGTTCTCCTGTCACTCCCCAGTTGATCTTTGTCTCCACTCGATAGGCCCCCAGGACGTTGCGCGGGAGCTTGGCAATTTGCATTACGATTCCTGAATGACTCCATGTCGGAACTTTATCTTCTCCTCGGTCAGGCCGAAATTAAGTGTAGATATTGACATTCGCGCTGATCCCCGTTCCCACACCACCTTGTCTGTACCTTGGTACAGAATACTGTGTATCGACAAATCGTTCATTCATAACTGTAACCTTCATGTATCAGGGTTCTTAATAGTCGGCATACAATAACGAATCTTCAATGGGGCTTCCCCGTACAATGCACTCAAAGGCCCTAACAACACTGATTCTCTTCTCACCGTCGCTGATAGGCCGCTAGAATGCCATTGGATACTAAGCCATTTGAGATAGTACCTGGACTACATCTCTACTTATGCAAGGAGTTGACGCTGAATTTCACCCCTGGACACATAGGAGACAAGGAAAGCAGGTAAGCGACCATCGCGAATCTCGACATGTCTGCAGACGGTTCCTGCATGTCATGAGGGCATAGATCTCCGGCGCGCCTTTTCGAGGGGGGAATGAAATAATGATCATAATGGGTGGTATTGTCGCTTCCCCCAACCGAAGCAACGTGCGTGATACGCACATAGCAGGGACCCAATGGACTGTAAGGTTGACACCAGCTGTACAACGTGTGTCCACGCAGCAGGGCCACAGTTCGCGACCTTGCCAATCTTTGTGTCGAGAGCAAAGATACGCTGCTCGTGTCCAGTCGCGACCCGAGCAGGATATATTGCCGCTGTAACCTACGCCAGAAGTTATTTATAGTCAGTGAATGAACGAAAGAACTCGCTGTAGCATGCTGGTGCATACTTATGAAACATCTCCTGAGCACTTCTCTGTATATTAAGCATGATAATTTACTCACAATTTGCATTATTTACTTACAAACAGCGAGATATGTTTTCAATTTGGTGGATTACACATGATTTTCGTTTCGTCAAGGTTACTCGCACAGCCAGCGAGTCAGCAGGAGCCAGACTGAGCCAGGCTACTAAGCCAGAAGCACTATAACCTTTTCAGCAACTTTCCACACCGCCTTGGCGCCGTCTACATCGAGATCTCTCAGACTTTTGAGCTCTAACGCCCCTTCACCAAGAAGTTCATGCCGGGACATAGCGTCCGGGCCTGGTGCCGCATCGAGGTTGATATCTAGGTCGTATAATGACGGAACGTGTAGTATCACTCTTCGTGGCTCTACGTCGAGTGTTGAGTTGGGAATGTCGGAGTGAGTCTATATAACCGACGAATGCTATCAAAACGGGAACTAAGATGCTAGCGATAGTATGTCTCCGTGGAAACACAGACAAACACAAAGGAATACCGGGGAGATGACTTACCACATTGGGCACATCGATCATGATGCGGATTTTACACTGGTTCTTTGACCATGTCCACATGGGAGTGTGGCTATTCGATGTACTTTTAAGTATCCCTTTAGTTCTTGGCGCTGACGCGGCACCTGGCAGGGAAGCTATTTCTTGAATGAGATTAGTTTTTGTCTCGGATTTGTGGTGGGGGTGACCGGGCGGAAAGAGTAGTTCAGGCACGAGTACTTGCCGCGTTGCAAGTTTGCCTTTCGAGGCGATGTTGGGCGTGCCGATCTGTCGGGAGAGTGAGAGGGAAGTCTGCGATTCGACGCGCTGCAGCGCTAGTTCTACATCAAGCAGGGTGAGACAACAAACCGGAAGCAGCCTTATCAGTATTAACGTACCTATGATGAACGCTTTGAAGTCTGCATCTTTCAACGTGCGAGACTTGATGGTCGTGTTGAAAACACAATCAATGACAAGGGCTAATTGACCGGCTGAATACCGTGATTGCCGCAGTGACCAGCCAAGCGTGCATCACATGGGAAGACCGGAAATGTCAGTTCATGAATGCCATTTGACCGACACCGATACCGGAGGCGGGTAGAGGGCGTTACCGACCTTTGTCTTTGTCATCACGCAGATCTGAGACTACGACTGGCACGAACCATCCGCCGGGGTTTAATTCGGGATAGTCTTCACCACGCATCGCTTTTTGTATGACATCTTCGCTTCCAGGTGGAGGTGGAGGCACGTTGGCGTCCCATGCTATGTTAACGAAAACTTTAAGGCCCTTTGGGATGGTGATCAGGGCTCCTAGTGTGTCGGAGAGGCTAGTACTAGTAGGTTGTGGAAGAGAACCAGTGGCGGTTCTAGGGACAACGGCTTGGCTAAGCACCTTTGATTTTACGCAGAAACCGGGCACTGGATCGAGCGGTAGACTGATTGAGGACATTAGCGAGGAATACAGTGTGGGTGGGAATAGCTAGGCAACGACTAGCCTTACGGCTGGCTGTTCGCTTCTATATATGGTAAATAGACCTGTACTTACCATATTTGGACGGTTCATTTACTCAATTTCCAATTATGAATGACTTGTCAACGCTTGCTGTGTCTCTCTCTACAACAAATCGGAAAATTACTCGGCCTGGTACATGCTATAAAAACCCACTCACCTTCCTTGATCATTATAACCCCCTCCCTTCCCTGTAAAAACTAATTCCTTGTCCTCTCTTTTAACTTTACAATGCCTTACAACGTCACTCCCATTCCCGATGTCGATGATGAGCAGAAGCTCCAGCAATACATCCAGGATAGACGTGTCATCGGTGTATGTGTCTTACTGATCTGACATTCAAATCGTCACTCATCAAAATCCATAGTATGACCCCCTCGTCCAGCCTGCTTTACTCAGGCATGAAATTCAGCCTTCAGTGGCCTCACAGATCACAATCGCAGCTTCCCGTTACAGCTCTGCTCGCATTCTAGCGGGTCAAGATGATCGTGTCCTCGTCATTGTTGGCCCTTGTTCCATTCATTCAGCAGATCAGGCGATCGAGTATGCCAATCTGCTCAAATCAAAAATGCCCTCATGGGACAATTTGCTCATTGTGATGCGCGCGTATTTGTGCGTGTTCCCATCCCTTTCTTACGCATTTTACTAACGTTAACCGCTCTAGTGAGGTTCGCCAGCCGAACAGCCGTCCCTGACATGTACTCACATATCCTATTAATAGAAACCTAGAACTACTGTCGGATGGAAAGGTCTCATCAACGACCCCGTCAGTTCATTCTTTTGTTTTTGCTTCTATTTTTACTTACATCGTTTTGCAGGATATCGATGGTTCCTTCAAGATTAACAAGGGTCTCCGAGTTGCCAGGCAGCTCCTCTGCGACCTTACAGAACTCGGTGTACCCGTTGGTTCCGAGCTACTCGATACCATATCCCCACAGTACATTGCTGACCGTACGTCATACCTTATCGTTTTCCAATTGTTTTCTGACACCGCCTCGTGATCTCTCACACGCAGTTATTTCCTGGGGAGCGATTGGAGCCCGAACAACCGAATCTCAATTGCACCGCGAGCTCGCTTCCGGCGTATCTTTCCCTATAGGGTTCAAGAACGGCACTGATGGCAGGTACGGCTTTACTTCATATGTTTTCATTGAGGAACATATTCTTATCTTGGCATAGCGTCTCGGTCGCTATCGACGCGATGCGCTCTGCTTCAAACCCCCACGCCTTCATGGGTGTGACAGAGCAAGGTCTCGCCGCTATCGTAAAAACCCGTGGAAACCAGGATGTACATGTCATCCTCCGTGGTGGCACCAAGGGTCCCAATTTCGCATCCGAGCATGTTCGGGCAGCTGCTAAATCCATTGAAAAGGCACGCCCGTCGAATCATGCTAGCGTTATGATCGACTGCAGCCGTAAGCACGAATTTTTAGCCATTGTCAGCGAGGGAACTCATTTGGCTTCTTCAGATGGCAATTCGCAGAAGAACCACAACAATCAGCCAAAAGTGGTCGATGATATCTGCTCCCAGCTCGCTGCGGGTGATAAGAACGTCACTGGTGTCATGATTGAGTCGCACATCAATGCCGGACGCCAAGATGTTCCTGCCGAGGGACCTGCTGGCCTGAAGCACGGCGTTTCCATTACCGACGCATGCGTGGATTGGGAATGCACTGTTGGAATGTTGGACAAACTCAACGCAGCCGTCAAGGCACGTCGCAGTTTCCTCATCGAGCAAGGCCTGCAACGGCCAGCTGGCTTCCAACGTGAGACCCCTCCATCACCGTAAAGCCGGGTTCATGTTGTAATTCCTTGATGCTTCGTTGCATGTACATGATTCCCATGTGTGTGTTGTATCATAGTCTGTCATGCTTCCATCGTTCACAGTATTAGAACGTTGGAAAGCGGCCTCTTGCTGTATTCTTTTAGTTAATAGTATGGAGCCTTATGCGGAAAACCTATTCTTATGCTTTATTTCTTGTCTGTTGTCACTTGACACGATACGATAATATCAATATGGTCCTCATCACAATATCTATGCTCTTTGCAACCATCAATAGCATCTGTTATAGCACTGGTTGGTCTATTCCTGTGAGTCCTCAAAGCGTTGTGGTACGCTCACGAATCACGAATCACTAATAAACTCTAAGTCAACAGATAGAATCGACAGCTATCGCACAATGGACAGTCAGTGTACAATTGATCGGACACGCGTCTCAACCTTAAGCACCGCAGGACAACTTTACTTGAACATGTCGAACTCAATTATTTCCCACTCTTGTCCAAGTCGGAGTCTGCCCTCACTAAAGTGAGTGCTAATCAGCAAATCATCGTTAACAGCTCCTCGACATTTATTTCTCATGCGATTTACTCCGTCGTACGTAGATTCATACATGTCAATATATGGATCACGACGTGCGTGGTGTCCCGGAGCCAGGAAAAGTAGTCCCCCCCTGTCTCCCCACGTGTGACGTAGGTGTCACTTCAAGTCTAGCGGATTTAGACACTGTTAGTTGGTTGTTCGCGCTCGCCCACCGCAGCCTGCTGCTAGACAACGCCTGCGCCACCGAGCCCCCTACCCGCCGCTCTTGGACCTGTGCACCGTTGCAAGCTTCCTATGATGCGTCTTAACGGCCGCAGTATTATAATCACCCCAAAATACATTTGCCTCTAGTTTGCCTCACAAACTATTATCATTATCCTTCCAACTACCCCTACGGGCGTCTGAGCGACATCCTAAAGACAGACTAAGTAAGTAGTAGGAAGATAGTTATTCCTTATGGCACGTGGTGCCACATCTTCTTAAACTTAGCGGGGTCTTACAACGCGATATACATGTAATCGCAACCACAACAAAGAAGATTGCCAACGAAATCAGCTACAGCATGTCTACGAATGTCCTTGCCATGCATCAATAACCCTCTCCAAGGATGGACCCGACCACCCTGACCCAAACACTGTATTCATTTTCGTCCCCGTCCCCCTTAGAACTTCCTTTATACCCTCATCCAGCGTCCTCAAATCAACGTTCCCGGAGGTGGCACATTGCGCATGAGCATCTTGGGCAAGCTGTTTGAGGATCGCTAGCAGCGATGCCGACGGAACGCCATGACGCAGGAGGTACCAAGCTAGCCAGCGCGACACCTCCGGGGCATCTTCGGACTCCACAATAAGTTCCCCGCGAGCATATCTGCCAAAGACCATATTAAGGGCTGTAGAACTTTGGACTTCCGCGAGGCGCTCATCCAAGGCTTGTAATGCTCCAGAGACAGTATTTTCACGGATCAGAGAAGGTCGAAGGTTATTCTCGGATCTCCCGCTGAACCGCCGATCATAGACTTTGCTGTAAAAGTCGACAGCAAAGCGCAGATCTTGGAGCCGAAGATGGAAGAAGCTGCTCGATGGCAATTGTGTGCGATATTGATAAAGCATTAGATGGGACTGCAATGTTTCCATCTTATCTTGAAGAATGCTATCAAGTAGGACCGCGTGGCAGTAATTGTGGAAGACTCTCTCTTCGACCGTCTTACCGTCTTCGCGTGAAAAGTGATCCGCGAAAGCCAGGAATAAGATGTCGTTGGAGAAGGATGAAATGAAATGAGTGAGGTCGCTTGCGGGGTGTGCCTTTGTGTCCGTCAATTGTGGGAAGTCCAAAGTTGCAGCATCTCCGGCGGAAGAACCAGAACGAACGAAAAGACTTCTACTTCCCCTGGGGTCCTCCGTATAGCTTAAGAAAGCCGTGCGGCGCTTCACGTACAATGTTTGGTGCTTCAACAGGCTTCTCCTGTGCTGCGGTACGTGTTCAAGGTCCACAAAGAATGGCCAATAGCGAGGCGTATCGATTCTAATAGACAAAATTTTGTTGAAATCCGGTATTAACGTGGGCGATATCAACTGCGTTGCGCCCTTTTCGGCCCCTTCTTTCGTGGTGATCTTGACAGGGAGATAGACTGCCTCTCGAGTGTTAACATCCCGTGCCATGAGGCATCTGGGTTCGACTGCAAGAACCCAGAGGTGACGAAGAGCTTGAAGGTAGCTCTTGTTGTCCGATGATACGTGATGAAAACGGGGGAAGAAGGCAACAACCATGCAAGCTATTGCGGCATTCGAAGTTCCGAGGGTATACCGACCGGCTCCGAGGAATAATAAACCGAGCGATAGGTGAGTTGCAACATGGACACCATATCGAAACGCTTGGTGATACATCCCATATGCATATCTCAGGCGTCGTAAGCAGGTGATTTCTCCTGTACCTGCCATGACCATACAAAGCGCAATGGAAATGAGGTTCAGGCCTTCACGAACAGCAGAGCGTTTGATCTTGTGATCGAAGGCAGGGCCTGCAAAGTATCAGATATTTAGCATCAAGTCCTATAAGTTTCACGAGGGAAATTTACCACTAGTTGCCACAAATCTGCTGAACATATCAAAGTAATTCGAGAGCATGATATATGCCTCATGACGAGCTGTCCCTGCGTACTTCAAGCCGATAACAAAACAACAACCCGCAATGATGTTATAATAGGCAAGCTCGATTGCATCGTCAGCTGGTTTTCCTCGTCCGTGGCCGTGCATGGCCTTCACAATAGGCTCGGGAACCTGGGCAAGTAGCCACGGAAGCGTCGAAGCGATATCATTCCACATGATCAAGGATCTTCCAATGGTCCGCATGAGCAGAAAGCTGGGTTGTATGCGGTTCAGTTCTAGGACCGTGCTTGGGATCCCCAGGATGTCAGCGACATCTCGCCGCTCCGTCTTGAGATACATCAGCCCAAGTGCGATAGAAGCTGCTGGCGATGTGATATTGACATCGAATGTCGACCGTGCTTGGGAATCCACAACAGACTTTCCTTCACCATGCACAAGGACGCGGAGACGATTGAGCGATGAGAGATCTGCGGGTACGGAGGAACCTTGACCTAGCATGATCATGCCGAAGGCTAAGGCAGCACAATATGTATAAGCCTCTCGGTGTTCATTGCTGAGGTCTGGTTGCACGAGGTCTTTTCGGCTAATTTGGTGAAGACATACTTCTGCCATGCGCCTGTTTTTGGTACCGAGGTATAGAATTCCAACGCCCGCCAAACCGGCCGCTTGGGTCATGAGGGATACGTTCAGGTCAACGCTCTGTGTAGGAAGCAAGGCTGGGGTGTGAACGGCAAGTAACTTTGTCACATGGCGATTGCCTGTCCCAGCGTTCGCAGCGGACAAACCAAGCAAGACGCCGATGGAGGTCAGGTCATGCTTTGGGGTTAGATAGCCAAAGGTATGCCATGTAAGCATTTCCTTGAGGTGTCCCGTAAGCCCAAGACCAAACAAGAAGCCGGCATGTTCTGGTGTGAGCTCGGAAGGCTTGTTAAAGGCAATCCACGAACTCTCCACACCGCGAGCTTCCGGAGCGATACGTAGTCCTGCTGCAACACCATTATGGAACTCGCCCCAGTTGAGGCATTCGATAGGTATCTTGCCAAGCTCGGGTGCAGTAGTAATATTTGACGGTTGTACCTTGACCGCATACTCCATCTTGGGGGTGACATATGCTTCTTTTGTGACCGTCAACACAGAACCAAAGGTGAACATAGCACGGCCATAGGGTAGTGCAAGCGTTCGTTCTGCAATACGAACCACTTGATGTTGTTGCTCTTTCGCCTGGTCATGTTCACTGTTCAGGAGTCGTCAGTGAAGCTTCGACCATTATTGATCGTCCTGCTCACTTCAATTCTGGTCGCTCTACAAGCCGAACCGATGGAATCGCTGACGAACAAAGCATACGAGCCACTTCTTCCAACCTGCGATCTTGACCAAATCGGATCTTGGTGAAACCCTTGAGATCGAGCTCGACTCCGGAGACCGCATCGATTTCTCCGAGACTCGCAGACTTTGCCTGCTCAGCCAGACTATTGATCGTGGCTCGTCGGTGGGTGTTCTGGAATCAGATCAGCTGCTACATCGCGTCCTGAATTGTGGGGCCCTACCATATAGGTCTCAGCAGACTGAGCAATGCCCTTCTGAGAGAGCTCTGGCTGCGTCCCAGCGACGCTGAAAGCCAAGTCACGCCGACCGATAAGGTCATAATGCTCTGTGCGCCAGTGTGAAGGAGGCGACAGCTGGCACGTTCTAACAGCTTCCCTCAGGGGCGCTGCAATACCCAACGGGAGACTATTGAGGAACGCGGTTCCCTTCGCCGCTGTCCCAAGCGTACCGACGAACTTCTCGACGGTCAGTTCCGCCCGCTTCTGCGTAGATGACACCGTCTTATCAGCAAGGCACATGTAGGCCGCCGTGAGACGCTGCAAAGACATGAGGGGTTCGGTGTCACCAAAAGCAAAAGACGGATCAATCGAAAAGGATCGGGCCAGTCGCGAAGTTCCATACGACGGGAATTGCCAGTCAGGGTTACTTATGCTTCCGTATAGAATCGCCGACATATCGGGTGGCCAGACTGGTATCCGGTCGTCCAGCATTTCCACACCTATGTGGGAAGATTGAGAAGATTTTGGCAGACGAAAAGGATAAACTGACGTGTTGTGGATGGGGCTGGCCATCCTGGCATGATGTTAGGACAGAGGCGCTTCCAGTAATCTGCCCATTCTGGTCGAACAATGTGTGCAATTTGACATATCAAAGGGATGAGGAGCATGAGGGATTCGTATCGGAGAACGACTAAGCGGAGGTCCTCTGCCAACATGTGCAATGCATAGAGCACGGGCGCGAGGAGAGGGTTAACGTTCAGAGTGAAAAGAAAGCAATGGTGCGTTGTCGGAGGTGTAGGAAGCTTCAAGCGCTTGAGAGCAGGATCATCGTTGAAAGAACGATTAGAAGTAGACAAGGCTGAAAATCTTTCCCATACAGAGGGACTTTGGGACTCGTCATCTTTGAAAGGATATACAAGCTTGAGCTCAAGAAGTGCGAAAAGTGCAAGCGTGAACTGCTGGAATTCGAGCCCAGGTGATGTTCGGAAGTAACGCTGTGACCACGATTCGAGAAAGTTCCGGTGTAGGTCAAAAGCTTGGGCTTTCGGCAACACAAGTGCCAGAACCTGCATGGCCTGGGTCACCAGTGGATCGCATGGGGTCATGTCCAGTCGCACATAATAGACCTTCCCATCACTCATCTCCATATACACCGAGGAGACGCAAACATGCTTCAATGCTACAACGTGATCAAGTGAGATGACCTCAGATGAGCCGTTGTTGTCGCCGTTCCACGGTTGCGCAAGCCTCAGTCGTATACGGAGTTCGTGCAATCCGTGGGTAAACAAGGATAGCGAACCATCCTTCTTCACCGCAAGGAGATCCCAAATGTCAGCACGTGTCGCGCGTATCGAGGCGATTGCGACGGCTTCTAAGGTGCCGATGCTCTCGACCGCAAATGATTTCTTGCCTTCGTCAACGGTAATCATAAAGACGATCACCCGAGCCTCGGGCAGGCAGACTGCGAGGAGAGAATGATGAGCCGTGCCATCAAAGCGTTGATCAAACAATGCAACAGATATATCCCGGGCCGACAATCTACAATAACATGAGCATGTGTTTAGGTGAGGCGTTAACAACCTCCTACTGTCTCCCTCCCAAATGATGAGTGGTCAATTGTTGAGCCCAGTAAGACGCCTTCATTCTTCCATGTTCAACAAGGGTGATCAACACTTCTGCGTCTTTCTGTCCTCCAAGCGCCATTCTGTCCATCGTCAAACTAAGATCCAGGCGAGTGAGTGATTCACGTTTTCTTCCTGATATTGGTGGCTGCGCAGCGATACCAGATGTCGTTGAAGGCGGAAGTCCTGACATTGGGGGAAACGGTGGGGGGAAATTGCCATCAAACTCCATGTCCTGAGAGGGCGGAGGTAGACGGCGCTCAAATTCCAGAATGTCGCTGACAGAGCCTGATTGTCGCCTGTTCGCATGGGCAGACATGCTCTTTCGTGAAGTGCTATGGTGTCTAGTCCGAGTAAGAGGCACGGGAGCGTCTTTGGGCTTTATGTATGCGTATCTCCAGATAGACAGACCCGCCTTGTCTGCATCAAAGGTGACCAAATATTCGCGAATTTGATTAGAGACACCAGGAGAGACCCAGACGACCTCCTCGCTAGCAGAGATAGCGACCAGCGGCTTGGAACAATTCTCTTCCTCATCTACTAAAGCAACAGGTTCATTACCGCAACCTCCCAAAATGCCACTCGTAATTCCTACAGCTGCAGGCTCCGAGAAAACGCTCGTGATGGTGAATATAGTAGGCAACGGATCATCTCCAGTAGCACGAGCCTCGTCGACTTCGGCTGGATCAAGGATCCGCTGAATAAGGACGCCAGTGAGGACGAAGCTGGCCACGCTTTCTGGACGAGAAACGGAAGTGAAAACGTGTAGTCCATCCCATTCTGCAAGAAAACCTTTCCAATACTTCTCAAAAAAACAAATACACCCGATATTTCCTCGTCCAAATCCTCGACAGCTTTAGCCTCACCTCTGAGCGAGGCAAAGGGCCCAAAGATGTTCGTCGTTCCGGGCGTTTCGTTGGATCGCGTGTAGTGAGCACTGCCATGAGCTTGACGACTAGAAGATCCCGTCGACTGCATGAGCTTTCCAATGCAAGCATGCCGGATGATCTGGTTTTCTTGGGTGAGGTCCCATTTCCTTTTGATGATGCCTCCCTCGCTCAGGACGAACGCAATAGTCATTCCAGAAAGTTCTTGGTCTATCCAGGACTCCGAACCGCCTGTGAAGAAGGGGCTAAAAGTTGTGTTCACAGCGTTAGTACCAGAACTTCGAATAGCAGCACGTATGGAGCGAAGGAGGTCAGAATCTCCAGACGCATCTCGTGTATGTCCTGATTGGTCCGTGAGGAAGGTGGTGGCGGCGGAAGGCTGATATTGCTGAAGTTGTATTACAACACCAGACATGATATGTGGTGTAACATAGATAGCAAGAGCGACTGCAGTACGACCAGCGGAATTAGGAAGCGCGTTATTTGTGTGTGGTGTTCGTTGTTGTCCAATACCTTCTGATTCTAACATGCACAAACACTGCCTTTAACACGCTAAGACATCAATACTATTGCAGACTTTTACGAACACAATTAGGACTATGCAGTAGTACATAAGAGAGGCGTAAGGAACTCCAAGATAAAATAAATGACCAAGATAAACAATATGCAGAATATGCTGGTACGATTGCGAGATCCAACTTGAAAGTGCGAAGATGAAGCAGAAAAAAATGCGCGAGGACGTCTTGCGTCGAAGCAAGCAGTCCGTCGTATGAGCCAGCACTAGGGAAAGAACAAATAAAAATACCAGAACGATCACTCTAACCATATTCTCCGTACAATACCCAGGACGCTTCCACATGTCCATCAGAGACCTTGCTTGTCGGTATCCTTCCCTAATGCTTAATGTATTATAAATGAAAACTGAAGGAATCATGAGCACAATATTCAGTGGAACGAAGAAAGAACTCACAATCAAGGCGAATTGGATCGGCGACGCAGTACCTCGTGACTGCTTCTCCTGCTCCCTATGACGCCTATGTTAGGCAACGCAACACCTGCGATGCCCTTCGTTTCCTCATCGTTCAACTTCCAAATGTTGCTAACAGGCAGGTTCAAGGAGGAGTCATTCGTAGTAATGCGCTCCTTCCCGAACGATGAACGTCCCGAAGAGAAACTATCATCGTAATCCTCAGGAGATAGGTCAGCAGATGACGTGGAACTTGGCGACAGAGTGGGAGACTGCACGATATCCTGCAAGAAAGAGGGAAGTAAAGGAGCAGGAATGTTGGCAGGAAGACAGTCCTCGAGATCACCAAGGCTTGGGAACGAAGATGGTGAGGCACGACGGGGAGCGGACGTTTCATAGATAAACTGGGAATCGGAATATTGGGTGCTTAAGTCAAAATTAGAATGCGAACGCGATCGGTATGGTACTTGGTTCTGATGAATGTTGTCCATGAACATGCGACGGCGCTGCGGTGGCGTCATGGAATGAGATCGGGATGCTTGAGATGGAAGGGATACAGGGCCACTCGCGAGCGGAAGCTGGTTCTGCGCAAGGAGCGATGTAAGTAAGTTGATGCGCTCCGCTTGCACGGCAGCGGAGATGGAATCGCCATTTCCTTCAGCATCTGAAGGAAGTTAGTAAGAATTCGACATCGCAGATAGTGTGCACCCACAAGGGAAGCAAGTCTGGCAAACTTTGCGGCGCCTCCAATTCAGATAATTGCACTTCTGACATATCCAATCACCAGGCTGATGTTCAATGGGCCCGCGGTTACCAGTGTTGAGGATCGGAGGCTGCTTGGGAGCATGGTGCGTCAGTCATGGGAAGGAGGGCACAAAATGCAGTGCTTACTGGAGCAACCATCAAACTGCTTGGTCGAATTTGACCTTGCTCTGGGAATGATTCGTTGTCCGGCCAATACATGACGCACGGCGACAATGGATCCGAAGATATGTTTTGCACCTTACCTCCCACCGCAAAGGAACGTCCAGATGGGGTAAGGAGTGGGTGGGTAGGCGAGGGAGGCTTTGCACTCATCATGCTAGGCTGGATAGGGTGCGGTGCATGACGCACATTATGACCGACACTGGGGTAAAGAGGGGAGGTAAGCGATGGAGAGAGGGGGCTTGGCGACATGGGCGCATGTCCGGATGGATTGACGAAACGAGGTGATACTGGAAGACGCGACGCGGGTGGCCCGCAAGACCCTTGCCGCTGCATTGTTGAGGGCTGGTTGTCAGAACGTGGACATCCACAACCTCTGCAAGCTAAATTACGTCTGTGTAAAATCATACAAGGAAACGAATCAGTCAGTACCATCCTTGCATGAGAGCGGAAGGGAGAAGGAAGGTGGCGAGCAATCAGATAAATGAAAGATACGGATAAGCAGAAGAGAAGTAGGTAACGATGACGCAGATGATCGACCGAGGTCGAGTGTGACGCGTTCTCTTAGCTTCGCCTTCGAGATTCTCCAATCCAACAAGATTGAAAGACTGCGCCAAGACATGGTGACGTCAAGAAGGAGACTCACCCAAAGTTGTGCGCTGCGCAGTTGGGCGAATTGCATCTGTGGAGGAACTAGTCAGCACTGACTCAACATTTCATTTCAAAATAAAGTTGCCCCTAAAAGGTCTAGGCAACTCCACGAGGCGATCACACCGATCACAAATGGAATCGTTTGCAAATTAATCCAGTCGTAATTGAAAGTGCTTACATCCAGTCACCCAATCTGAACGTCGTCCGCGGGTTAGGCGGGTTGCTGGAGATGACAAAGTCATCGTTTTGTGACCCCATAGAGCTCTGTACGAATGTGGGCGTGCCGACGTGTACACACTTGTGAAGGTCGGGCGTTGACAAGGACATGCGAAGTAGATTGTGACCAGCAGGATACGAAAACACAGGTTTCTGATGGAACTGCGGGTTGAGCCATTGCTGCGCAACTGAATATATGACGCACCTTGAACACGGAATCAACTCTGCGCAGCCTATCGAAAGGTTCTAAATCGCTCTCAAGAGCAGGTACGATGGTGATGGAGGGATGAGAGAGAGAAAGTGTTGTACAGGCCTAAGAAAGGCCATGTTCATCAGTACAACAAATTTCAAGTTGATATCGGATAATCAGTGAAAGCAGATGAACAAATAAAATGAGCCAGCAGGTCGAGTGAGTTATATCGCGCGTGCCTGACTGGTATAGCAATGAGACCGATGCAACGGTATCCTTTGCTCTAAACCACTTCCACGTGGAAGACACGCTGCCCCGTCACTATCCAAAAAAGGAAATGATGCGCTTCCGGAACGCGGAAATAAACCCTTCGAGGGAACAATGACTTACATCTTCGTGTGACTGGAACATCGCCCAGACATCATTTGGTTCAACGCTCTCGTTCACGGCCCACATAGCCATGGGCGGTCTGACAAGAGCGTGTCGATCTCGTCCCTGTTCAACCAATTTTCAACTGCTGCGAAGTTTCTACTAGAGGTGCGCTTACCTCTTTAAAGAAGGAAACAAACGATGGCAATGGCCAGCGATGATCCTTCTGGAGCTTCAAGTTTGGAGTATGTTAGATATAAAACGCGTAATAACCGAGGTACCTACATGAAGGACGCGTGATCGCGTATTTCTGAATTGCTCAAATGATGACCGACTGCCAGGAAACTCGCGTGGTGACGGCAAGGAAATTGCCTCACTGCTCCCTGACGATGTCGGAGACAAATCCAAGTGGGAGTCGTTGTGAAAGCGGTGATATATCGGGCTACCGATGTCTAAATCGTCTGACATTTGGCAGGATACAGGGACGAATGGGGCGCCCAGATGAGCAAGGGGTGAAGGCGGCTGAGAATTAGCCGATCGAGGCATACAATTAGGTCCGACGGAGTCGAGGTGTACGAGCGGATAATTCACAGTCTGGGGTAGGGATGAATTACATGATGGTGCCGACAATTTTCGGAATTGACGCAACATGTTTTCGAAAGAGACTGCATGGGAGGGGGAGAGGAGGGACATAGGAGGTGTACCGCGACGAGTGTTGTCTGGTAAAGAGTCGCGGCTATTTGAACCAAATGTTACCGCCAGCGGAGATGGCATTTGTTGGTTGCCAAGTGAGATGGTTGCAGAAAGAACTTTGTGAATTGAGCGATTTGCAGATTAAAGTGATTGAAGATCGTAATGGAACGCGCGAGTCGTCTTCTAGAGACCACAAATAGAGAAACTACTACCAGAAAATGTAAAAATGGGAATATTCAAGCCCGGTTGTAAGAGAGAAGACGAGGATGTTGTTACTGAGGATGGTCTCCGCCGTGACAAGCAATGAGGGGAATAAGTGGGAGTGATAAAAAAAACATCGTCCAAGGTGCTTTTGAAGTGTCCTGGAAGATACTTTTTGTAATGACGGTATAGAGTTGGTCATACATTCCGTCACTCTCAGTAACTATCAACAGTTGGGTGACATCCAAATTTCACATTTCACACCGTCAAATTAGAGTGCGATAAGTCGCCTCACATCCCACGTGGCTAGTGCACAGTGCAGTTGCTCGGTCGGTTGCTTCCGTAACTACGTAAACTAACTCCAACATCGAAATCATCAACAATTTATCCAAGAAGATCCTATCTCAGTTCTACGCCGGATCCTCGGTCATCCAACTACATACAGTCCCGGGAATGTTTGCGAGACATGGACACCCGTTAGGCTGGCGGAGGATCAATATGAATTGCTACCCTGGTCACGGCACCGAGTCGGTTCCATACGATTCGGAACCCCGCGCTCTTGCAAGCGTATTCAACGCTTTTGTCATGAGGCATAACGGATCAACAGATTCCCTTTTTGAGGTGTATCATAGACGCAAACACTTCGGTGGCCACGGCCCACGGATGTCCCTACGGAAGCTTATGCGAACCACGAGACCCTACATGGAACACAGCATCATCGAAGTCCCAACTGCAATTTGTCCCTGAAAAAAAGAAGGCGCGAATCTTCAGACTTCGCTGAGGAATGAACAGGGTTGTGACTGGTTGTGAATTCAGAATAACTGATTTAACCTTTCTCTCCCTCCCCGTTTCACGTCATGTGAGCCTCGGAGGCTCGGACTACATCGAATCCCGTATATCAGAAAATATCGGGCGGTGCAGACAACTGGGGCAAATTGAATTTTAAAAGTTGCGCTCACCCTGGGTCACTTAACAGTGATTCGAGCGATGGCGCCGGACCCGCTTCAAGTTATGCGGTTCGGATCTGGGTGTATTCACGTACTCATCCTGCCTGAAGGCTTTTAGACTACCCCATATACTTATATAAGAACTGCGCGTTATTAGAAACTTGTTTAGCGAAGGCTGCGATCGAATCCCTTGAGCTTCGTTACGCACTGTAATTGTCATTGCGGCACGAATTCCGGGTCAACTGTGCTTATAGCACACGAGGAATGCACAACTGGACAAGTATCGCATTTTATGCGACAGTCAGGGTTGCCATGTCGCGTACGCTGCATGTCGTCCGGCTTCGGTAGTGCCAAGTTATTCCGGCTTGTCCCATATGTCCAACGTAATACGAGCGCCCAAGTGTCAATCAATCATCGACAACATAGCCTCGGAAGGGCTTCTTCTTGTCAACTTCTTCGAGGTCGATGAACTTACGTCGTTCCTGACAGTCGCACGCGAACAGGAGCGGCCCCACATAATAGCATTAAGAATGACAATGTGTGCTAAGTACATAGCACGTAGAAAAACTCAGCTCAACATCGTCCTTGTGGCATCCCCATGCAGCACTTTCCTTAGTCTATCACCACTAAGGGTCACAACCATATTCTCCTCGAGGAGATATTTCGCATATCTCCTCCAAGCCTCGGCGCCCTTACCCACTCTGGCAGGACCCTCGCCGAACCTACCCTTTGCCATCTTCCCAGCCTTCAGGGTGTTGATGCTCCCAACAACGAACAACCCTCTCTTTGCACGCGTTAGGCCAACATTTAATCTTCGCCTGTCAGCAAGGAACCCAATGTACCCCGACGTATTATTTCGCACGGTCGAAAAGATGATCACATCCTTCTCGCGTCCTTCGAATCCATCAACCGTTTTCACTTCGATGCTGCTAAGCTGCATCATTCGGTGATCACCCAGGGTAGATGCGAAGCGTTTGCGATACTTGGCGTCGGTGTTTAGGAGGCGATACAATAGTGAAATTTGGGCAGCGTATGGAGCAATGACACCTATGTCCTCTCCTCGCAGGTTCTGAGAAATAAAGTCAGTAAAACATACCCGGCAACGAGGCGGCGCTCACCTCGTTCTGCAGCAGTAGGTCTTCAACGATGCTGCAAACAATGTGAGCCTCGTTCCAGTTCACCCTGCTTCGGTCCTTGGAAGTTTCCGCGCCCCCGTGATCGATGAATACGACAGAGGGACGGTGACCGGTGAGAACATTTTGCTCCAGGTGACTTGACAGCGGGGGTAGAAGCATGGGGTGTATGTTACCTGCAGAGTCAACCGTCCCATCTTGCAACGCAAAGTTATAAAACTCTAGCGAGGGAAATCTAGAAATAGAAGGATGCATCCTGTACTGCACGTCAAGCATAATTGACGGCACAACTATAATTTGATAAATCTGATAAGAAATCTCTCGACGTGTGACAGAAATCACACACCTCCTTCCTCAGTAAGTCTTTCAAACAGACTGATCCCAAGGCCGTTAAGTTGCGCCTCGCGACTGATGATGACGGGAGGTAATTGTTTGTGATCTCCAATAAGTGCAACATGCTGAGACTGTGATGATGGTCAGAACACGAATGCATACAAAGGTCAGTCAGCTCACTCCTCGCATCAAAGGAATGAGTGACGCTGGTTCTGTCGACATGGATGCCTCATCTAAGAACACAACTGGAAAGTCAAGAACGTTGAGTGCAGCACTGGCTGATGTAATGCACGTCGTGCAAATCTACCAAGGAGTCGTGAGTCCGTGACAAAGTGGGGCACATGGTGGATACTCACTACGTCGGACGCAGCAATAATACCGTTGAGCATTTCCTGATGCATCGCATACAGCTTCGATTTCAGCGCCACCACTTGCCTCTCCAATGCCGAAAACGCGCTCCGCATACTGCCGAGCCTTTCATTGCCTGATTTTTCAGCCGCAACGATCTTGTACTCCAGCGCGCCTAACTTTCTTTCGGCACTTTCCTGCTCTTTCAGAAGTTGATCGGCTTTAGGCTTGAGAGGATGCGCTTCCAACTTCGCGTCCAACGTATGTTCGTATAGAGACGATTTGATTTTACCACTGAACCCGACTCGAAGGGGTTTTACGCCGGCCATTGCAAAACCCTCCACTAGATTATCGACCGCAACATTGGTGTAAGTGCAAACAAGAAGAGGGTGATGCACTTCGAAGTGGGTCTTGAATAGCATATCAGAGACCAATATCAAATTAATGGAAAAGAATATCAAACCTTGAGTAGTTTCACGGCTTCGATGATGGTCTTCGTTTTGCCTGTACCAGGCGGCTGTAGTGAGCGACATTTAGTTTTCAAATAAGCCATTTTTACGTGATGAGACGTACTCCCTGAACAAGACTGATCCTTTCGCCAATCATCATGGCAATAGCTCGGATCTGAGTAGCATTCAGGCCCTCAAGGACCGGGTCGCCATCTATCGCAATTGGGTTGATGCGTGAGTATCGTCTTGCCCAACTTTGAATGCACATGTCCTCCTTGAACGCGCCTCCATGGTCTTGTACTTCGCGACTGTCATGCTCGAGTGTCCCTCGAGCTACATATGCAACCTCATCTGGAGGCTGCAACGGTATATGCAGTGACGGTTTGTCGGGGGAAAACGAACGTAATAGTACGTCTCGCAAATGCGTTCCATGGAGAATGAACTGGTTGTCTGAAGAGGAATGACTTCGGTCTTCAAGTGCTTGCGGGTCTTGATTGAAGCGAGAAATGGCGTCTCGCATACGAATGAACACGATGTTAGACCGCCCAACGTCCAAGCGCCAGCAGCCGTCTTCAACCTCGAATTTCTCTTCAAATGATATGCGCAGTTGTGATCCTGTACTGCTAAGAACACTTCCTCGGTATGGCGGCTCTTGAAGAGGATCGAATCGTGAAACAAGAACTTGAGTACCATTCCTGAACAAAGTAAGTACTTATCCCACGGGAATCCATTTGAAACAGAAACTCACTCAAATCTGTGTTCTGGCAAGTCGACACCAGGACCAAGAGAAAATGAAGCCACAGGACGTCCAAACTTTGGTGCGCCCATCCAAAAGGCAGAAAGACCCGTCATAGCATAGCCTTCTTCTCGTAGTCGAAACAACGACCAAGTGGAGAGTCGTTCCCTCAAAACTGCCTCATCCTCGGCTTGTTCAGACTCGAGGAGGGATAAGAAACTGTAGACGATTAATTCAATACAACAACCAGATTCGGAGGAGCAACGGACTGTTTGTTGTAGGCTTGTATCTCTTCGTAAAATGGCTCTCCCTGTTGTACTTCGATTTGGGGAGGATTTGCACGTTTAATGTATCTCCTGTGTCGCTGACTATCAACGGGTTGAGTGCGGTTGATGCGCGAAGTAGCTCTTAGACGCCAATCAGAGCGTTGAGAAGGTAGAGGAGGGGCAGAACTTCCAGAGTAATAACGTTCTGCTGGGATATCCGATTCCTTTGGGTTTTGAAGCAACACCTGCGCTGAACTTCGTGAGGAACACGAAACCGAAAACTGTGCCCGACGTATGCTCCCAAGATGTTTATCGCGTTTCTGAACGTGTCTTTCAAAACCAGTAAAATAGTTCTGAATTCCGAGGAAACTCAGGTTCTTGGCGGAGCAAGAAACTCTGTGGCTGTTCAAAGACGTCCTAGTCGATGTTGAGATACGTGCATTATTTGCAACTCTGCCTCCACACAAAGCTTCCGGCAGCAAATTTTTCGAACACGAGAGGGCGGCCAGCGTGTAATGAAGGTCCCGACTCCCCGAAGAGCGTCCTCGATTTGAAAGTCGTTGCAGAACGTAAAGAGGAAGGAATTTTCGGATAGGGACATATTCAGCACAGCCACATACTAATCCGAAGCATTCAAGGCTGTTCCATCAATGCATCACGCTCATCATCACGAAATGTAGCAATACAGAGAAAGAAAACAGGGTTGCTAATATACTATGCATATTACCAACACGGTACTGTAAACATTTGAGTAATGTGACAGCAAGGGATCAATATCAATGTACGATAAAAGACAGGTTAATGAGATGACCCAGGAGCTTGCAGTAGATGTTCCTATATGCAGAGATGCATGGGTTAGGTTGTGAGCGGAGAAAACCGTTGAGAACACACACCTGTGCAAGTTTCTGGCCGATGGTTAAAATAGTGAGGCAAGACTGTAGGTCCTTCAAACACCATTGTCTCTCGAGCCAGGAGAGGGAATAACGATTCCAAAAGGTCTTGAATATATGGGCGAGTCTCTCGTCCCACGGATTCGGAGCTCGGGAGAGATGGACGGCCCAGTTTTGGCATGCATAGTTGAGAATATCAGAAGTGGATCGACTTCGTTCCCGTGCCTCGTATGCGAGACTTGAAAAGTCTTTCATAACGTGGATGATCCCCATGTCTGGTGGAAGACTACCTTGCGACAATGTTGCAGTGGATTGATCCTGGTGTCTTAATGCTAGGAATGCTGGGAAGATCAAGAAATCCGGCAGGTCGTTGAACTGCTGGATAACTCGAAAAACTGGCTGCAAACGCAATTCTGGAATGATTGTATACTCTCTGACTGCCTCCAAAGTGTTCAAGAATTCTTCCATGGTCACCCACATAGTGGTCAACCGCCATGCCTGACCATGTGGCGTCTGCAGCCAATCTCGGCCACATTGGGTCTGTAGCCAGTCTTGCCCGCCCTGGGTCTGCAGCCATTTTCGCCCGCCGTAGGTCTGCAGCCAGGATCGCCCGTACTGGGTCTGAAGCCAGTCTCGCCCGCCCGAGGTCTGCAGCCAGTCTCGCACGCTCGTGGACTGCAGCCATTGTCGCCCGCCCTGGGTTTGCAACCAGTCTCGTATGTCCTGGGTCTGCAGCCACTCTCGCCCGCCAGAGGTCTGCAGCCACTCTCGCATGCTTGGGGACTGCAGCCATTGACGCCCGTCCTGGGTCTGCAACCACTCTCGCGCGTGCTGGGTCTGAAGCCAGTCGTTGCCGCCCTGAGTCTGCAACCAGACTTCTCCACCTTGAGTCTGCAACCACTCTCGCCCGCCCTGGGTCTGCAGCCAATCCTCCCCGCTCTGGGTCTGCAGCCAACGTCGCCCGGGTGGAGTCGGTAACCAAGATCCCTCACTCCTCATCTCCAACCATTCTCGCCCGCCAGGCGTCTGCAGCCAATGTTGCCCCGCCTGGGTCTGCAGCCAGTATCGTCCGGTCTGGGTCTGCAGCCAGCCTTCCCCATCTGGGGTCTGCAAGTCTGTCATGCCATGGATCTGCAGCCAGGATTCGTTCCAGGTCTGCACGAGGTCTGCCCTAGTGAGAGCTGGTGGCGAGGATGGCTGGGGGCGTGGGGATGGGGGTGAGTATTGCTGGGGAGATGGGGGTGAGTATTGCTGGGGGGATGGGGGTGAGTATTGCGGAGGTGGTGGCAGCAGCGAGGATAGCCTAGGCGCATCGAGGGTCTGCAACCAGTGTTCTTGCTTCGGGAACTGCAGCCATTCTCGCCCGCCATCTGTCTGCAGCCAGTCTTGTCCGCCATCTGTCCGCAGCCATCTTTGCCCGCCATCTGTCTGCATCCAGTCTCGCCCGCACTCTGTTCGCAGCCATTTTCGCCCGCCCTCTGTCCACAGCCAAATCCGCCCGCCTTCTGCCTGCAGCCACACTCGCCCACCCTGTGTCAGCAACCAGGCCCGCCCACCCTGTGTCAGTAACCAGGTCGCGCCCCGTGTCATCAGCCAGCCTCCCCCGCCCCGTGTCAGCAACCAGGCCCGTCCGCCCAGGCTCTGCAGCCAAGCTCGCCCGTCCAGGCTCTGCAGCCAGGTTTTCCCGTCCTCTGTCAGCACCCAGTCTCGCCCGTCCTGTGTCAACAGCCAGTCTCGCCCATCCCGCGTTAGCAGCCAGTCCCGCCCGTCCTGGGTCTCCAGCCAGTCTCGCCCTCCCAAAGTCTGCAGCCAGACTTGTCCGCCAGGGGTCTCCAGCCAATCTAGCACACTCACAGTTTCCAGCCAGTCTTTCCCGCCCGGAGACTGCAGCCAATCTTGCCCGCCCGGAGACCGCAGCCAGACTCGCCCTCCCGGGGTCTCCAGCCAAACTCGCCCACCTGCGGTCTCCAGCCAGCCCTTTCTCCCCTGGGTCAGCAACCAGTCCTGCCCCCCTTGCTTCTCCAGCCAGTCCTTTCCGCCCTGCGTCACCAGCCAGTCCTCCCCTCTCTGAGTCTGCAGCCAGGCACGCCCGTCCAAGGTCTCTAGCCAGAATTGTAACTCTGAACTACGGTTCCCCCGAAGCCAAAGCAGCGTTATGAGTACTTGCATTGGCTCCGGTGGCTGAACCATGAAGGATAAAGAGTGTTTTAAATCCCGAGGGTTGTGGGGATCCAAAGCTTGGCTCTGCCTGTTCAATTCTGAGAGCGCATCCAGGAGGGTCGTGCTTCCCGAAATATCATACATCATCAACTGGAGAGAGGAAAGTGCGAGTAGGGAGTGCGGTGAAATGACATATTGTACTTGATGGAGGTTGCAGTTTGGGCGATGGGAAACATAGTCGCGAACAGACGAATGATAGATATTCACAGGGAGATTGCTGTCGGTAGGAATTTCTATGATAGACCGGAGCTGTAGCAGAATTGTCTCGATGTCTCTGCCGTGACTGGGGCCAAGAAGTTTCGATATTTGTGACATCAGCAGAGGGTCTGCAAGGGCAGCAACAACTGACAAGTGCAGGTATGCCAGCGAGGGGTCGGCACACGTGGAGAGGATAGAGTCATATAACCTGTAGACCTCTGTTCCTGGTAGCAGTTCACTCGTTAGTTCGAGCATGAGTTGAAGCCGATTCCGAGGATCATGGTTTCGATCATCAATGAACTTCACCATCGTAGATGCAACGATAAAGCGTCTGCCTGCTCGGCTCGCTAAGCGCGCAAGTTGATCGTTCGATGGCTGTGGAAAATCAGGATGGCGACTTTCCAGGTCTCTGAACGAATGCTGCAAGAAAATATAAATATCATTGTCGACATCTGCGCCATCTAACGAGATGGTGGCAGCGACGCCCTCCCCAGAGGTCTTCACTGGTATCTCGCACACCAGTGGGCGCATCTCTTTTGTCTGCATGGCTTTACGGATATGCTCTTCCGAGCGACTCGTAAGTAGAATATGGGTGACGGGTATATCAGGGTCACGAATAGCTTCGCCAAGTAGTGAGATGAGATCAGCGAGCTCGCTTTCAGAGGTGGATTCATCGAGGGGTTCGGATGTAGGTTCGTTGGCGGGTTCGGGTGTGCATTCATCCAGGGCATCGATGACGAACGTCAAGGGCGGGCACTCGCGCAGTCTGGATTGAAGCTTCCGCAAAGGTCTCAGAAATAACGCCTCCATCTGATCGCGAAGAGACTTGTCGGAGTCTAGAAGGGCAGGGTTCTCGAGGATAGCTTGTTTCACGTGCGTCTTGACGCTGGGAAAATTGATGGCCAGCTGGTATGCAAGCGTCGCAAAGAAATAACCAGTCGTGCGGCGTTTCGTGTGCTTGCGCGAGAAAAAGAATGTTCCCGCAAGTCGCTTCTCGACATTCGTCTCCTCTGTCACTTTCAGACCTCTCATCCTTTCAGCTACAGTGAACGCAACAGCAGACTTTCCGACGCCCGCTGCACCATGGAGCCAAATGAGGTGACTCTTCTTTTTGTTGAATAATTCGGAGATGCGGTTGAGAAGGACCACCCGCGTCCCTTCTAAACATTTGGGATGGGGTTGGCGTTCACGAGAGTCGTGTTCAGCACCCTTGACAGCAATCTGTGACAACTTCTCCCAAGTTCCTTCAGACATATCCAAGGACTGTTGATGAGGTCAGAGGACACAAGAGGGGATAGTAAGAGATGGATATACTAACATAGAGGGTGGATGATAATTGTAACAGGGATTGTGAGATGAATAGAATCACTCCGAGAAGTACTAGTCGGGTACGAGGAACTTAGGATGGCGGGTACTGAAATTGTGAAACGATGTTCTGGACTCTGGAGTAAGTCTGTCCAACGGCAATGAGCTGACCGAGTCCAGATGTTGACGGTTCCGGTGGTATACGAAGCTCGCTGGATGTTGGTGGAATGTAGTTGAAGGACGACTGGGCGCTTGTCTGATTGTAGGTCCCAGGAGGTCAGGCACGATGCTGTAGTCACTCACGGATCTTTCCTAGTGCCGACACAGGCGAGTCATGCTCAACCACTGAGAATCTATGTTGCAGCAGCTTGTTGGTTGCAAAATCGAGTGCAGGACGTGGGTGACACCCGCCTGGCCCGTAAGTAGAACACCCTGATATCAATGCATCCACAGGAACTTGCAATCGACGTTTCGACTTCTAGCTTGGAATAGTACTGAAGGCTAGTCACTAGACTATCATAGTACTGGATGAATGAGGATGAGTGATCTTGAGACTAGAAATTGATGTGAACCTACTAAGAGCACTGACTCGGTGACCGACTCGTAGGCTTGTGACAGAGGCTAACTTATGCTTGGATGCATGCCTTCAGGCTTCCATGCATTAAACACAAGTTAAACGAATGTTTTGCTTCGTCACCGGCGTATGTTTCGCCCAGCCACACCACTCTGACCACGTCAAAACCATCATCTCTCACTCTCACACAAGGTCGTACTACGTCAGACAGCTTGATCACGACGAGTCTATTGTCCTGGTCATACTGTGCACACTACAAAGTACAATCCACGGAGCATATCCTGAAGCTCGTTCAGCTAAAATACTCCAGCGTCCTCGCCTAAATCCGGTTATTGACCTCAGTGGATGCTGCAAAATCTTGTCACCGAGTACCTGCCATTCTCCAATCCCTCGAAGTAGAATACATGTGCCACAAAGCGCATTACCCAGTCCCCGCCTGTCACAAGACCCGAGGTTGAGCGCAAGATTTACAAGGTTGGGTCTTTTTTCGTGACGGGAGCAATATGGTGTTGATGGATGCAAGTTTTAACTGACGCAGGAGGAAACCGACCTACGGTCACAATACTTTGAAAGGACTCCAAAGCTAGAACAAGCACGAGTCGACGATGCGGCGGACATAACACATTACTAGGCATGCTGTTCTGTGACCCATACAAAATACACTTCAAGGCGAGGGCTTGGTGAAGGTTTGTTATGACATACGAGCGTGTGCATTGCAGAACGAGGGGAAGAAGGTTGATCAGCGCCGATAAGGCGATGTTGAGGACGGGTAGATGTATCGTAATTGTACGTCTTACTTGTCTCCTAGGCGTACCACTCAGTCTGACATTTTACTTCCTGCAACAGATCGCTGCGGCTGTGTCCTCAGACGAGGAAATATCAGGAACTCCGGATCATCGAGGGCAAGCCCCCCAGTTGACATGGATGATCCGACGTTCACCACGCTGCACACCCGTACGTCCAGACTGAAGAGGGAGACATCGAAAGTTGCATCGACTCAAGCTCTTTGACGGATAACTACTTACATGAAAGGGGTCGAGTTTACTTCTTGCTTGATAATGATAACTGATGCTACAAAGAAAGCGTCCAGCGCTTGTTCTCGCGTTTATCTGAACCAACAGCGGCCATCGCCGAACAGCCAGAGGCAGTTACCCCACTGTGCAGACAATGTGTGTGGTAATCTTCGCATCATGCGGTCCGGTCACAGCAGATAAATGTTCCAGACTAGTTGATCATCATGAAGCTCCGAAATCTTGAATGCAGTACAGGATGACTTGTACAGGCTTCATGAAGGCAATGAACTGCTGTATCGGTAGCCCACGAGAAGAAGGCTAACGGCACACGGTATGCTGAGTATAGATCCACAGGTCCTCGTGTTTCTTCATTTACAGCAGTTCACAAAGCTGTATAAGCGAAAACTTCTTATATCGCTTGCAGGGCGTCTAGGGAGTCTCCCAGTCACCACCACCACCATCAGAGGTCATCAATCGTGAGTTTCGCGCCTATACATATGACACTCGCTGTCTTCTAACATTCCTAGACGACTTCCCAGTCACTGGGCGACGTTCTTATCATGAGCGCCTCTGCTTCCCCCATAGACAAAGAACTCAAAGAAGTATTCTATGAGTACATTGACAACGAGATACCCATCCATCTACTTCATATCAGCAAAGATGATCAGAAGATAAAAGTTCAACTCGTGAACCGGAACTTCATCAAGGAGCGATTCTTCGATCCAGTCCTCAAAAAGATTTCCGCAGAATTCCCCAAAACAACGCCTATGGACGAGGACAGGGAAGATAGGATCAAAGCGCGGCTGAAGGAAGAACTGAAATATGCCATGTTCTCACATAGATGGTTGTCAGATGAAGAAGAGCCTCTGCATTGCGATGTGTCGAAGGGACTGATCGAACTCTCCGATCGCCCCGGAAAAGGATGGCAGAAACTTGAAAACTTTTGCCGTGCAGCGATAGATGACCACGATTGCGAATTCGCTTGGTCCGATACGTGCTGCATAGACAAAACTAGCAGCTCAGAGCTGGATGAATCCATCCGCTCCATGTTTCGCTGGTACAGGAATTCTCATGTGTGCATCGCTCTACTGTCGGGAACGGCACACATCGCAGCGCTTCAAAAGCAGGAGAAGGGTGAAAGAGGTGAAGAAGCGAATATCGATGCTTGGTTCACAAGAGGGTGGACACTTCAAGAGCTCCTCGCTCCGTTGCGAATCAAATTCTACGGAAACGACTGGAAGCCCCTCATCAAAGACCCTACGAACGACAGAGACAACGAGGTCATCATGTCAAAGATATCAGACCTCACGAACATCGATGTGACTGATCTCCGGTCATTCACACCTGGCATAGACCGAGTGCCAGAAAAGATGTTGTGGGCATCCAGGAGACGAACGACTCGCATCGAAGACGTCGCTTACAGCCTTATCGGAATATTAGACATCAGTTTCATGATTGCATATGGCGAGGGCAACAAAGCCTTCTTCCGCCTCATGGAGGAGATATTGAAGAGATACGACAAATGGGACGTGTTTCTCTGGAGCGGACGTTGTTCCCGTTACAACGCGGCCCTCCCAAACGCTCCACACTGCTATGTTGGGGGATGTACGGAAACATCTCACAGCGCAGTTGATGAGGGCGCACCCTACGAGAATGGAGATAGGCGCTTTGCCTTGACCAACCACGGCCTTGAAGTCAGGGTTCTCCTACTGGAAGTCGAGGCAGACATAAGCCAATACTCGCACAACTCGTGCATCACGTTCAGGCATGATCACTTTAAGGTGGATGTAACGTACCTTGGTCCCAAGCACAAACTTCATGACGCAAACTGGGCAATAGGTGTCCTCGACTATTGCGTAGTAAGCGACGAGGAAGGTTTCATTGACAGGTCTAGTCCATTTACCGGATTCTTGCTGTCCTCGAATGCAAATGCATCTCCTCATCTCGCAGCAACCGCAAAGTGGAAAAAGGAGATGACAAAGGAAGTTATCATATTTCGTTCACCCGACCACGTAGAAGGACGTCCGACCCTGTTGTACCTTTAGCATGACTTTTGCTATTGAGCCTTTACTTGTAGATCTTCTGCTCCTTCAAACTCTTTATCTTGTGTACAGATGCTTTTGATATGTTGCGAATCAGTCATTAGTATACCATGATATCATGTGCTCAATAGCTGAACCAAGGTTACTATTTGCATTGTGAACACCATCGTCCAATCAATTGCTCACGGAGGATCAGTGAAGAACATGATGTCCGTGCCTGGAAGAACTTTAATATCATTGAGCGAGTTGAACTGTCTGCTTAAGAAGTTGTCTAAAAGGACAGTGGTGCTGTAGGAAGAGTTGGGATTGACACGCACGATCGAAGGAGGAAGTAAAGCGCAACCTGGAGTGACGAACAGAAGGTCTCCTTTATATGGGCCCGTTCCCCCGTTGGCCATTTGGACAGTATCGGAGAGGTTGAGCTGAAAGTACATTAGAGGGTCGACGTACTACGAGGAAGAGATTTAGATATAGCGCTGTAGAACTACAACTGTCGACACACCACTGCTTCAGGCGGCAACGCTTTCGTGAACGACAAGACAGCAAGGGCGATAGCTACAATCGCACCTGCTGCTGATTTCCTCATCTTCGAATTCCCAAAGTCTTGTTTCCTTCTTTCAGCGATGGCCGATGCGTCGCACTGTGTGGGCTTTAAGTCGGAGGACTCTGAGTTCACCTGTTTGCCTATAGAGCTTTTATTGCTCGACAGAACGCCATGCCAGCAAGTCCATCGAATTTTCATTTGTCGACTCTTAGACCATATAGAAAGAAGATAATCGTTCCTTCTTGATAACACCATGACCTAGAGCACACGACAATACATGGATGATGGTGGTTGCAGGTGCTGGGGACCGTCGGGGCGCAGTATAGGGTGAACCAGTTTTGCGTGTGCTGGGCAGTGTCAGGCTGTTCGCGTTGCACTGCAGTCGGCCCAGAGTGCGGCGTGGTGATGTCACATATTCGATGACGGTAGGGACCACAACTCTGGTGATACTGATGGCAGAAAGGTCGAGTTGACGCAAATAGCGTGCTGCTAAGGCTGAGAAGAAATACAAGGTGTCGGAGAAAGTGCCATCATGAATCACTGGAGCGTGCATAGTCTCGAGCTATTCAACGCAGTGGTGAGCTGTATCCGCATTGGTCGACAATGGTTCTGCGTTATTTATGAGGACAGTGTTAGTCTGAGATTTTAACAGGAAAACGCCATAAGGAAGGTCCGTACTTACATCTAACAGACATAGTTTCCTGAGCACGACATTGTCCTTGATGAACCTCGATGCAGCAAGTAGATCCTTTGCACCTATAATGTTCTTCGTGGGGTACAGCTTGGCCTGTTTTGGCATCCTCGACTAGCAGGAGAGTCCAGAGCGTTGAAAAGCTGCACACAAGTCTCATCGCCCAATGAGCTGTCCCGGATATCCAACCTATGGATGATCTCACGGCGTTGTATGATACTGATCACAACTCATTGCAGAAATAACGCAGGCGACTGGCTGGCATTTCTTTAGGTAGGCAGCCGTTTTGGTCTGGCAGTTATGTGGTTCGGACCAGATCGAAGCTATGTTCAGGACCGGACTGTGGCAGCACTACGTGGTACACCGGAGGTCGTGGGAGAGGATGGACGTCGTTTGATCGAGGAGGATATGGATTCAGCGGGGGGCTACGGTGGTGTGAAAGGTTTCTGGGAAGCGTGCGACGACACCCCGCGAACAAGAACAGATGAGCTGGCAGATTTTGCTTAGTTGCATGAGTTCCCAGTCTTTGCTCAGACCTTCAAACCCCAAGATTTGCTACCAAAAAAAATTGAGCAAAACGACCCCCCACTCCACTGAGAGCCCAGTCTGAACGTACCCTTCGCATTTGATCGCCTTCTCCATCTTCTCCAGAAGCTCGCTCTCCACGCCATTCTCAACAAGGACAGCTGCAAGCACTTTAGCGACAGACTCCGCCTTACATGCCGATGGTCTGTCCCGATTCCCTATCTCGTACGTTGAGACACCGTCATTGGGTGTAAACTGGGATATATGAACTTACAAGAGTTTCACAGAATATTGCCACGAGTGCGTCGTTCCGTCTCATTGGCTGTCCCTCCACGAACAGTCGTCGACCACCGAAACAACCCCAATGCTTGATGAGTGATGATAACTTAGTATCTAACGTATGCGATGAGTGACATGTCAAAAGTATGTACCAATTTATGAAGGTGACTGAGAGGGTGATTCTGACACCTTTGGAATGACTCCATGCTGCTCCAGGATCGTTTCCAACTCTCCCGATTGAAACACTTTGAATAACGTAAGTTTGAGGTCCACGTTCGGCATGCAACTTCAACTCACTGCTTAGAGTAATGTCGCTCCCACCCACGAACTCGCCATTCACAGACAGTTGCGGAATGGTTGGCCAATCTCCGCAACAGAAACACTTGTGGGTCGGTGACAACGTCGAATTAAGCATAACTTATGAGAGTTCTTTAATTCCAGACCTGAATTCTAGATCCTCGAGGACATCATATGTCTTGAACTTTTCAGGTGGAATATCGAAAGCGTTGAGGATCTTTACGACTCCTCGTGAAAAACCGCACAAGGGCTGCTCTGGGTTGCCCTTCATAAACAGTACCACAGGGTACTCTGTCACTGCAGCCTGTATTTTTGCGCGAGACTGCTGAGATAGGAATCGACGGAATGTTTGTGACCTTAGACTGCCGCAAACAATGCTCCTGTAGAGGGAAAGCTGAGCATGACTGGTAGAAAGACAGATGACCGAAGTGCGCTTTGGAACATTGTGAGTAGAATGATTTTTCCTGTAAGACCGATGGAATTTGTAAGTCCAAATGACTAATATATGAACAAGTCAACATTCCAACATTCTTACAGAGCCAGTTTCGCCGGGGTCCGAGTACAACTTCTTCGAATCCCAAATTTTGATAAACTGTTCGTCCTTGCGGTATCCACCAGTCGCAAACATGGTTGTGTCTGGCGAGTAGACCGCTGCCTCCACGCGTTCGTGACCAGTCTCGATTGATCGGAGGATGGTCTCTCCGTTCTCCACGTCCCATTGCCTTGCTGTCCCATCGTCTGATCCGCTTAACACGCGCTGACCATTTTGACTCCAGCAGACTGACTCTACACCCTTCGTGTGCCCCGTCCATTTTGCGATGACCTTGCATGTGTCAATGTCCCACAACTTCACTGCACCATGCTGACCCCCGCTAACCACTTTCTTCCCGTCCGGAGACAACGCTATGGTCCACACTTCACTTTCTCCATCCCGCCAGTCTTCTCCTATTTGTTTTCCACTCTCCAAGTCTCATACTCGCAGCGAGCCGTCCCTCGAATAAGTGATGATACACTGTCCGCCTGGCAGGTGTATCGCGCCCCAGACATCACCGGTGTGTCCTTCAATTTTCTGGCGAGGCAGTATCACTGATGTCCCCTCTGCCCTAGCAGTGAGCGAAGACATACTTCCAACTACCGACCACAGCGCAGTCTCAGCCTTAAGCTTCGTTTATCAAAGTACGCAATCACTTACCGAAAAGATGGTTTTCAGCAGGACTGGATACACAGACACAATTGGACAAGGAACGTTTTCGTCAAGTTAGATTTGGGTCCACTGGAAGTTCACTAGTACGTTTTATCCTCGTATTCGCTGCACAGCTTATATACAGCATAGGGTCATAGGCTGTGCAGCTGAAGCGCCCGATCCTCGTTTGTCTGAGGTGGGTCTGTTCACCGGGTCCGTCTGTCGAACTTCTCGGTCTACTACCAATCCCACTCCTGTCTTCTTTGGACAAACCACGCCTCTTCTATCTTAGACTCTTGCAATCCCATACAATTTTGTCACCATCCTTTTCTATACCACATTCTCCCCCTCGCTGTACCCTCTTCTGCCAGTTTTGTCTACCTCTATTCATTATCGTGGTCAAAATGCACCCCTGACCTCGCTTCATCTTGCTCTGGGGAAGCGACCCTGATTGTAAGTTCCAATTGTGTCTCCATTGCGACCTTGTAGATGCCGTCATTCCAATCCGATTAGAGAAGTTCTCAAATAAGGCGCTCACTCATTTACTCCTGCACCATATCTATGACACGCGGACTTTCACTACCAAATCGGCCTTGTTCTTGATACTAATATTATCATTTCAGTTTGATGGTTTACACTCCTGTAACAGAAAACTGCAGCTGCCAACTCTGTATCATTGAGAGCAAGCTCCTCAATAACTGGACAGTCATGACCCAATGTACGCATCTATCGATAACATCTCAGCATCCGCGCTCAGACCACAGTATGAAGAGGGCAACATCAAAGGTAGTGTCGACTCAAGCTCCTGAGAGACATCCGTTTTCAAGCACCACAACAAAACTGGAACGGCCTTTGGATACGGAATCGTTTGCAAACTGAACTTCTCACCGGGACTGGCAGGCGTTGACTCGGCGAACATCCACCTAACGTTCCCAGAACCCGAGTCTGTTCCTTTTTCTTGGTTCTTTCAGCTGTAGCTATGCTGCGGCAGTTTGTTAGTCGCAAACTCGAGTGCAGGTCGTGACAACCCGTACATACAGGGTTGTGCGAAGAGCCAAGCTACGAAACTGGAAATGTGCTGTTGAATCTCGATGCAATAGTTGGTTCCGACTAGTTTGTACATCCTTCAAGTTACAGTACGTCACGGTGCGGTGACATGATGACTTGTACTTACAACCCTATTTGAATAATCCCCATGGTGAAGACACTGGTTTGCACTGTATTCAAGGGCATATTTCTCTCGTCATAATGTCATGTCTACCTTATTGAATGACATACATAGTAATATCTGAGCGTATGTTTGAGCAGCATTATAACAATTCCTTCCTTCCCTCACTTACTGCATCATTTTCGTGATGGGCCTTTCTATCAGAATAACAAGCCTACATCCGTTATACCAATTCCCAACGGGAAGTGTGCTCAATTACACAAATTTGAAGTGTATTTACTTGAGGCTTGAGCTAAGTGGACATCTTTTGATAAGGCTCATGATCAGAGTGGCTTGTACTCCGTTCAAAAGTCGAGTGGTACTTTCGGTCCAACGGGTACTTTACTACAGGTATAATCGCCGACCACACACTTTCAACCCTCATGTTTTTCCCTGCCACGCCACTCCCAGATCCAGCCGGACTACGTACATCAAAACTCTCCTCTCTCAAGGACTAGTCACAAGTGTATTACGACGATTACAAGAAGACTATCATTAGGGGGCCAATGACCATGGCTAGGGTGTTACCACTGTAGGAGTTTGAGAGAAGCTGTAGGAAAGAGCCTCGTCAACCCCGTCATGAGCAGGCTGTATAGTGCAGATGCCAGTGAGCCCGAGGATGATAGCCCTTACTATGATTGTAATGAGCTGCGAGATGCATAGGAATGACCGAGCCCTGTGGAGGATCGCGCTGATTAAAATTGTGTCAGTGTGTCAGTATCATTCGTGTATATATTTCAATCATTCAACGCGCGCACCGAAACCTCCACACCCTCGTTAAGATATCGAGCAAACACATCCTAAATGAGAACCAGCTTAATTAATCTGTCATTAGAGGTTCTGTTCATTATACTGTCATGGGAAGGCTGTTGAGAGGGCTCTGCGATGAGGAGAGAGGTGTAAAACCTAATAGGATGTAACTGTGCAACGGCAACAACGAGGGCAACAATATGAAATATGAAGTAGGGGCATACATATGTGTATTCTGATGAGAGACGATAATGAGTATAAAAATAATAGTTCAAAATAACCAACCACATAGCAGAGTAGCATGAATAGGCAGAGCACATCATCGGCGAGACGAGAAAACTGTAAATTAATTACTGACGACCCTCGGTATATTCAAGAGAATTGCAACAGCAGATAAAGAGCCAGAATCGAGTCCAGCGTCCGGCGTGTCTTATTGTTACATGAGGGCGCGAGGACGAGGACGTTGTAGCTGCAGGGGTAGAGGCGGGGGCAGGCGTGGCAGATGGCATAGAATGCAGTTGCGAAGATGACTGGGCTGGAGCTGCTCCGATAGAGTGCTGAGTGACACTAGGCTTGGGAGGCCGTGAGCTGCCCGCTGGCTTTCGTTTTTCTCTCGCTGAAGCGTTCCTCTAGATGATATCAGGTGGTGTTCGAACATACGAGAAGGATAAAATAGTATCAGAAGGAGTTGAACATTTGAGAAAGAAGACATGAACATACGCGTTTTCCCTGTGTATATGGGACATCAACTACTGCTGGGCGATGCTCGTGCAACTCGATCCATGTACCATTTGGTCTGCGCGGTGTCTCAGAGAGAATATTTCGAGGCCTGTCGAGAGGGCGAGGTCGGGATAGCAGATCGTTGCCATCGGAGTGGGTGCGGTTGAACAACGAAACAATGCGACCGAGAAGCGTGCGTACATGCGGTGCTGCGCTATCGTGGCGACATGGAGAGAACTAGGAGTATGGAGGTGAGGGAAAAATAACTGGATGAGAGTCACGACATGCTAATGACTTACGTTAGCACGATGTGGTGGCTTGTCGAAAAAACCTGGGGGCACACGACAGGGGTCCTGGCGTTGCTGGACGGGACGTCGTGTAGCATCATCCTATATATATATGCTTATTCTGCAATGAAATGTTTTTATAAACATGCCACGTACATTGAGTAATGGCTTGTTACCTTCCTACAGCAATGGGAAGGCGCGTTTAGTTCCTAACACTAGAACGAACAGAAACATATTCTCACCTTTAGAAGGTCATTGAGGCCAGCTTTTCTAACAATCGCAGAAACATCCCATGTGTACGTGTTGGCGTCTTCGCAACCAGTAGCTAGTAGCGTTCCATCTGCCGAAAATGACACACAATTCAGTTCATCTGCATGCTGGAGGGGTATACTGATTGGCTGGCCATTGTCGAGGTTCCACAATCGCGCTGTATTATCGGACGATGCGCTTGCGAGGATGCGGTCATTCGGGGATATTGCAATTGCATAGACGGTGGAAGTGTGCTCGTCCAGTACCGCAATTTGCTTCCATGTTCTCGTATTTCAAGTTCTAATTGAGTCATCGTATGACCCGGATATAAGTGTTTTTCCGTCTGAAGTCCAAGCCAGGCAAAGCACTGCACCCGTGTGTCCTTTGAGAGTTGCGACCAGCTCGCATGTCTGTGTATCCCAGATTTTTATCAAGTGTTCATCCTTGTGGTATCCACCAGTCGCGATCAAGGTCATGTCTGGCGAGTAAACGACTGCGTATACGTGTTTGTGCCCGGTCTCGATTGGTCCTAGGATCGTCTCTCCGCTCTCTACATTCCATTGTCTTGCAGTTCCATCGGTGGATCCGCTCAATACTTGTCGACCATCTCGACTCCAGCAGACAGATGACACACCCAGTGTGTCCCCAGTCCATTTAGCGATGACTTTGCCTGTGTCAATGTCCAACAACCTCACTACTCCGTCCCCACTACTCCCGCTAACCACTTTCTTCCCGTCCGGAGACAACGCTATGGTCCACACTTCACTTCCTCCGTCTCGCCAGTCCTCCCCTATCTGCTTGCCGCTCTCCAAGTTCCATACCCGCAGCGAGCCATCGTCTGAACCAGTGATGATCCGTTCTCCATCTGGCAGGTGTATGACGCCCCGGATAATATCAGCGTGTCCTTCGAATTTCTGGCGTGGCGCTATTGCTAATGCCCCTGCCCTAGCGGTGGGCGCTTTGGGACTCTATTATGTAACGAGGCACGAGCGAAAGAATAGAGTAAGGTCTTCGACCGAACGGAAGACGCGGCACCGCTTCTTGTTTCCGTGCCGCGACCATCGTTCGTCGTTGCGTAGTTCACTCTCCTCCTCGTATTTCTTTTTCTAGAACAAAACCATACTTAAGAACTTTTTTTTAAAAAAAAACCAAATCACTCCATACCCACACAATAACTATCATGGTTGATCCAACAACCGAAGCTTGTCCAGACTACGCAGGCGCACTTTACGCCGGCATACGCACCGACTTGACAGCAGCCACAGGACAAACAGAGCAGGAAGTCATAGACCGCTTAGTAGACACCTGGAACACAGGACACGAAGAGAGAGTCCTCGCTTGGGAACAACAACAAGAGAACGAGGCACTCGCAGTTGCCAACGCTGAGAGAGCTCGCGAAGCGCAGGAAGAAGCAGAGCATGCTCTACAGGAGTAGTGATGTGCATGGCCCGGCTTTGAGCCGTGGGCCAGCCAAAGCCAGCCCCCATTGAGCCGGGCCTAGCCAGGCCAAAGTCACGGCCTGTGTAAGGCTTTGGCCTGGCCCACCATTTTGCAAAGCCCGAGCCGCCAGCCCAGGCCGTGGCTTTTAGGGGTGGTCGGCAAGGGTCGGCACCGCCCCAGACACGTTGCGTTGTCGTTGCCGTGTCTATTTTTGTCTTTGGCTTCTGCGTTATCCCCACATGTCAGAATCGTGTTCTTGCGCTTTGAGGACTCGACGTTCTTCACTCCGGTGTCGAGATGGGCCTATTAAAGTATTTCTGCATCCTTCAGATGAGTAAGTCGCCATGTTTCTTTTGATCACGCACTTTGTAGCATCGACATTACTCACTCCAGTGTCAGAACAGGTCCTTCGATGCACTATGTCGTTGTCCGGAGGCTTGATGGTCTGTCAAACTTATATTGTTTGCTGATCTGTTGCTGTCACGGTACATGTGCAAACTTATATTGTTTGCTGATCTGTTATTGTATGTGCATCTCTCCCTACTTCCTACCGCCTACTGCCAGTGCCCTCACATGATCAACCCAGACTCAGCCTCAATCGATGGCAATGAGCATCATCGTCCCGTACGACGGACAAAACCAACAGCCGCACTTCTCCAGCACTCAGAGAAGGCGGCCCTCACATCACAGACAAAAGCTATCAACGAGTTTCGTGCCGCAGAGGCTGCGAAGTCTACTACCGAGAATTAACGGACTGCCACCCCAGGTCCATCGCTAGAGCCTGCAACAACCCAGCCCACTGCATCTACATCTAATGGCAAATGCCCCCACACTGAACTAATTTTGGATGATGTTCTATCCGATGAGCGTGAAAATGCGCACACAAATCCGAAACATAAGTTTATTTTACCCTCAATGATTTGATTTGACTTACATTTAACCGTTAGCAAAAAAAACTCGCAAACTCGCTGTGAGAACAGACACAGAGCCAGTGGGTGAGGATGGCATCCTCATTGACATCGACGTCCAGTCGATCGTGGATGCAGGGTCAACACGTGAGCTCAGAACTGCTGATGTTGAAGCATTTTTTGGTGCTACATTCGATCATGCTGGGTCTAACAGCAAAGTCAAGAAGCACCGCAAGTGCAAGGTTTGCCGGTAAGTCTGCTCATCCTTTGCCGTACTCACCTACTGATCAGCTGATAGAAAACAATGCATACTCGTCAATGAAACAACTACTCTTCGTCGACACGCTGAGGCCAACTTTGCAGTGAGTTACTGGTTGTGCTCTACCCATCTTTGTATTGACGTGTTACATAGGGCAAATATCGTACGTGGGCAAAGCAAAACTCCTTCGAGTCCATGTTGCCTGGTGACGTCAAGGGTCGCAAGGAAAAGGCCGAAGATGACCAACGTGTCATTACCTCCCATCTGACTGAACGAAAGGTTGCCGAACGAATTGTCCCGTACTCAGATGGTTTGTTCAAGCAGGCTGCTATTGAATGGCTTGTCGCCACTGACCAGGTATATCTCCCACCCTCTTGCAGTAACATTATCATTTGACTCGTGTTATCTAGCCTATTCAAGCATTCGAGCATCCAAAATTCAAGGAAATGATTGACGTTGCTGCCTGAGCAACCCATGGTGTCAAGATCCCGGGCAGGAAGGCGACTCGAGCCGAGATTATGAGGATATTTAAGAATAATCTTACGAGGCTCAAGGAGAAGCTCAATAGTGATGCCGTTAGCGGCATGATAAACACAACCTGCGATGCCTGGCAGGCTGGTAATGTTGATGCTTACTTCGCTGTGACAGGTCATTGGATTGAAGCGAAGACAGCTACACAATGGGAGTGCGAAAGTGCACTACTCGGCTTCATGCAAGTCAACAATTCACACAACGGCAAGCGGCTTGGTGGGACTCTTTTCAAGATTCTGGACTGTCTTTGTATTGTACATAAGGTATGCTATTGTGACTAAACGATTCGTAGTTTGATAGGATTTTTTTTATAGCTCGGCCACATTACTTGCGACAATGCCGCTAACAATGGTACAATGCTTGAAGAGTTCGCTCAACTGTATGAAGTCCGATATAAAAAGGAATTTCCGTGGCAGGCTCGCAGGATCAAGTAAGTCTGATATTATTTCGTGTCGGGTGTACCCTCACGTTACGACTGTAGCTGCCTAGCGCATGTTATCAATCTCAGTACACAACTCCTCATTAGCACATACAGCAAGGCTCCCCACTACAATCTGCATGACTCCCATGCTTTGGATCCTGACATGTCAATTCAAGGTGACTGTGACGAGATTGGACTTATTCACTCGATCTGTGTAAAGGAACGCTCATCGGCCAAACGAAAAGAGCTTTATAAGACTATTCAAGCTAAGGCTGGCATCTCGAACCCCACACAGCTCCTTCTCGATATGAAGGTTCGCTGGTCTTCAACATATGTAATGATCAATCATGCGGAAGGCAGTAAGGAGGTGAGTCTAATATTCATGAGGTATTTGCTGAATTTGATCCTGGGCCCCAGCACGTCAATGTTTTTGTGTACGAGATAGGCACACAAGAACGTAATCTGGAAAAATGTGCCAAAATTGATTACCTCCGGTTGACCTCGACTGAATGGACCCGCATCGGTCAGTTTGCTGATCTACTCTCAGTATGTTCTGTTTCACATCCACACAAGTCTACCGCTAATTTGTTGCTTTAGTATGCAGATGTAGCTCAACAGGCTTTCTCATCAGACAAGGGGACTACACTTCATCTGGCTATTCCTGCCCTCGAGACACTTCATTGAGCCTGGTCGTCTCGAGCAGACCGACCAAAGTATGCCCGTTTTTCAACTGCACTCCATGCTGCTGCGCAAAAGATTGACCAGTACTATGAAAAGACAACTGACTCACCAGCATACATCATGGCTACGTGTACATCTCATCCTGTTCATTCTGTTCTGCGTGCAACTGATGTTTCCATACAGTACTTGATCCGATGGGCAAGATGGCATATTTTAAGAAACACTGGCCTGAAGACCTGCAAGACGAGGTCCTTGCCTGTGTGGAACTAGAGGCACGTTCAATTACATTGCAATTCATTTTGTATTATTGATCCAGGACTTAGTTTAAAACTCGCTATCTTGCAATGGGAAGATCAGCGATACTGGTGCAAGCATCTATCAAGAAAGGCAAAGTTAATGGCCTCAAAAAACTAATTTGTGAGACCCAGAGTGAGGACGAAGACGATGACCTCGGTTTTGGTGCATCAGCAGCCGATGTTGATCCTTCCAGACCCTGGTATGCCGATTTCAAACACTACATCAACACTGTCGAGGCAAAACTGCCATCTGGAATGAGTACAGTCACATGGTGGGGTGTACGTATATAATATTATATTCCAGCTCATTCCTCGTTACTGATGCTTACTTTTTGATAGATGAATGCTCACAGATACGGACCAGTGTGGTCCTCCATCGCTCAGGATTACTTGTCCATCATGGCATCATCCATTTTGAGCGAATGTGCCTTCTCGCAGGGGGGTATTACCATCAGCAAGTGTCGTAATCGCCTCAAATGTGACATTGTTGAGGCACTGCAATGTGTCAAGTGTGCCATTCATCATGACCTTCTCTTCTGCCTGCCTGGTCCATCATCGTCCACTGAGGAAGCTGACGAGTTTGATATTGAACTGGATGGTAATGAAAACCTGGCGAGTGAGGGTGATGACGAAGAAGATGGTTGGGATGTCTTGCTACTGGAGGAGGACGAGGATGACATATATATTGATTGATTTTTGTTTTATTTACCATTATTCATTCATGTCATTGACCTGCTCATTTTTCCTACTCGGGCCATGGCTCCGGCCAGGCCAGGCCAGGGCCAAGCCATGGTTGAGGGCTTTGGCCCGGCCTATGATTTCTGAAAGCCCTGGCCGTCTGCAGCCAGGCCAAAGCCGGGGCTTTCGAGCCAAGCCAGGCCGGAACAACACTATACAGGAGGCGGAAGTGCAGAAGGAGCATGCAGAAGCAGAAAAGAAGAAACCGAAAATGAATGGATTCAAGGAAGCCTCAACAGTAGGAGACTTCTTGGCTCCCTGTCCCTCCCAATACGCAGTTCAAAAGCTCACTAATTTTGAATACATAGAGCTATGGTATTTTTCTCCCGACGGATGCAAGGAAGCCCTCAAAACTTCAAAATCCGTCGCAGATGACTACGGTCTAACCAAAGTGGACGACCAGCTCACCATTCGTCCAGCGTCAGCCTTTAAAGCCTCGAAGGCAGCACTAGCAGATCACGAACTACCTTTCTCAGTTTTCCTACGAGCGAAGAACATGTTCCTCGTTCAAATCAGCCAGGCCAAATGGCCCCAAACCCACGTCGACACTCTATCGCTTTTCTTCTGGTGTCTCGAAAACCACGCGATTCGCAACCACAGCGACATCGGAGACATGGTTATCCTTAACTACGCTTCGAGGGTGCGCCATGACTGGCACGACTGCTTGAAGCGAGACGAGGGTTTCAATATCGGGAACCTCAACGAGACTCTCTTGCGCACAATTAGCGAAGAACTATGGGACAAAGTGCGATCCCGAACCCTGGCCTTGGTACGTGTCGCACTCCCCCCTACAAAACACCAACTAACCACACAACCCTTCCTACCCATATAACCACTCTCGTACTCACCCACAACCCACATACGTGGATGCCCGCGATGCCACTCCCACGGATGCCTGTGATGTCACTCCTGTGGATGCCCGCACACATGCTCATGCGGATAATGCACCTGTCCATCACATAGCCTTCGAGCAAGGACTTATCCACATACCAGAGCAGCTTCCGAAAATCGAGCTACCGTGACACGCGGAGCAATAATCATCGGAACCATGACTCACGTTCACGCTCGCCTGTTCGTGGTGGAGGAGCCCAGAAGGGCAGATCATCTTCACCAGACAACACCCGGGACAAGAGCCATCGTGAGGGTTTTTCTCGCGGCGCAGGCTCACGTGGCCACTCAGCCTGTGCCGTATGTCTGGGCTGCTTTGCACACGACATTCATCACTGCAATTCCAGCAACCTCTGGGATGGATCCAATGCCCATTGCCGTCGAGCACAGGATGGCCGAATCATCAACCCTCAAGGACTCCTGTTGGATTATCGACTCTTCGTTTCTCTTTCTCATTCCTAGAATTCCTACTATACACGTGACTCTTAGTTTATAATCTTGCATCGCTTGTTCATTCATACCTCAGTCGTTGTCTCTCAATGCTGAGGTATGTCAACCGTTATCTTATCTCACCGTCTCTGTCTTACATTGTGTTCTCTTATAGCGTGTTTCTTTTAGGTACTACGAATGTTACAGTCGTTGTCTCTCAACGCTGAGCGTGTTTCTTTTAGCTTTTAACAGGTTATGAGCCCCGCCTTCTAAGCAGAACCTCACATCGAACGCGAAACCACTCTCATTGCATTAGCGGCTCATTCTTCCTTATTACTGTCTCGTTTCATCCTCTCAACATGGGGAAGTTCGATCATATTCCGGAATTGACAGGTCCGGAAACTTATTGTGCGTGGAAACGAGAAGTCACCTATGCGCTAGGGACAGAGGATCTCTGGTGTCATGTTTCCTCTTCCGTAGACCCCACCAACATCCTTGGCGTCGCGTCACATATTCCTGTCGCTGTTGATAAAGCTAATCCAACCACTGATGAGATCAAAGCCATTCGTTTATGGCTCATCGACAATCTTAAAGCAAAAGCCATCATTACTCGACGCCTATCTGTTTCAGTCCAGCAGTTCATCTCTGATAGTCACAAAGTCACTGCACGTGCGGCATGGAAGATACTAGCCGATCATTATGGTTGAACAGATATCAGCTTGCAATATGTCGTTCGGAACTCCATTGGTGCACTTCAGATGAAGGACACTGCGGATGCTTCAAATTATATTGCTCGTCATTCTGCACTACGCGAGCGACTCATCAGAATGGGCGCTAACTATCCTGACGAAGATGCTATCTATCAGCTCCTTCGTGGACTTCCACGTAGTGCCTCCTGGTCTCAGTTCAAGGGGTTGCTTCATCAGCAGATTCAAGACGCTTTCTCCACCTCATCACCACTCACATTTGAAGACTGCATATCACGCATCTCTGCTGAAGCAAGTCGCAAGCTTGACGACAAGTTGTTGAGTGGGCCAGGATCTGAATATGCCAATGCTGCGACTGCCACCACGGTCGGTAGCAATTCCAATCCCATCACTGGCTTACGGAAGCATCGGAACAACCCAGATGGAGTTTTCTGTACGACACCAGGTTGCGGCAAGGGCGATCACGATCATCCGCATTGCTATCGCAAGGGGGGTGGGATGGAAGGCCAGGCACCCTGGCTTAAGAATAAGAAAACTGAGACTGCCGCTGTTGCGGTTACTCCCATTCCTCCAGCTCCAGCTCCAGTGCCTGCACCTCCGCTTGCAGCATTTGCATTTGGCGACTCCTCTATAGAGACCTTCGCTGGCTCCTCTGCCGCAGCAGCAGGCTTTTTCAGCGATCTCGCGTGTGCGTCTATCGTTGAAGTACCTGACACCTCCATTTCTCAAGTCCCCCCATCCAACCTTGCTGCATTTATGACCACTGCCTACTCTACCATACTTGACTCCGGTACCACTGTAACACTGGTACGCGATCGCAAGTTCTTCTGGTCTTACTCAACAGCTGATCCCGTGATTGTCCGAACGGCAAATCATGGTAGTCTGTCTACCTCTGGATGCGGTGATTGCCTTGTGGGACTGACCATTGGCAGCAAGAGGTATTGTGTGCGTCTGACAAACTGTCTGCATGCACCTGATGCCATGATCAACCTCCTGTCGGTGGGTTACATGGTGGATCAAGGTTGGGGATGTAATTTCGTCGGTGCGCCAGCATGCTGTGAGTTATCCTATCGGGCAGCACTCTTAGGCTCGCTTCATTTGGTGAACAAGCTCTGTTTTGTTGATTTGGAGTTCCTGTGTCCTCCTCCTGTCTCTACACCCTTACTGTCTGTGCCCGCACCAGATCTCACAGCGTTTGCGCATGTCCCTTTGACGCTCGACCTCTGGCATGCCCGAATGGGTCATGCCGGTGGAAATGCTGTGTGCCGTCTTCCCCTCTTCTCCAAGGGTGCTTCTATCACCTCTGCTGTGCCGCTTTTGAAATGCGAATCGTGCATTTTGGGTAAGCACCCAAGGCAGCCTTATCCCTCGTCGGATTATCCCACGTCCAACTCACCGCCCGCTTCACATTTCCTCGAGCTCATTCACTCCGATCTTTGCGGTCCCATCCCGACAGAGACACCACATGGCAAGAAGTACTTCATTGTCTTCCTGGATGATCACACCAACATTCTCGACCTTCAGCTCCTCGCGACGAAAGACCAGGCGCTTAATGCCTGGCAGTTGGTTCGAGCTCGGTGGGAAAACATGTCGGGTCAACACGTGAAGATCTTTCGCAGTGATAACGGGGGCGAGTTCCTAAACGCAGCTTTCACCAAGACACTCGAGTTGGCAGGTATTGAACAGCAACTGTCCGCACCTCATGCCCATCAGCAGAATGGCAAAGCCGAACGTGTCCTACGCACTGTGGAGGGCCGTATGTATGCTATGCTCAATCACGCTCGTCTTCCTCAATCATTATGGGGCGAAGCTGCACTCTGTGTTGCCTATCTGTTTAACCGATCCGAGTCTCATGCACTTGTGCCTGGGAAGACACCTTACAAGATGCTTCACGGTCTTAAACCCGATGTCACTCACCTTCGCGTTTTTGGGTCACGCTGTTTTGCTCGCATCCCCCTTGAGCTGCAGGTGAAGATGGGTCCACACTCACGCGAGGCAATCTTCATGGGATACCCGCCTGGTGTCAAGGCCTGGCGTCTCCGCGATAAAGCCACAGGTGCATTCTTCAACTCGCAGGATGTTATTTTTGACGAGTCATTCTCTGGGCGAGCTTTCCCAGATTCGGACGACAAAGACGATGATAGTGTCCCCGCTCAGTCCTCCATGTCTGATCCTGTGTCATCTGTCAGTGACGATGCCCCGCCCTTCCCAGTTCCCGCGCCATATCGCCTTGCACCACCTCGCATCTCCTCTCGTGCTCGAACAGGCACTGAACGAGGACGTGCTTACCACGAAAAATTGACTGCCGATCACACTCGTCTAGCCTGTCAGCGCGAGCTTCACCTCGCACGTGTCAATGGTGTGCCTCCCCCTGATGCTCCTGAAGGGTGTGACGTCCCTCCTGTCCCCGTTGTTGCTCACCTGACTGCAATTGGCCCATCCATTGACAGTGGCCCAGATGATGCACCTGGCCTATCCGCCAATGGCGGCCCAGATGATGCACCTGGCCTATCCACTGTCAATGGCCCAGTTGCAGCTCTGGCAGTTGCAGATGAGGATGCTATCCTCCCAGAGACCTTGATGGTTGGTTTCTCGATTGCTGTCGCTAACTTGATCGTCGTCGAGCAAGCATATATTGCCATTCGCAGTGACTCCCGCCGTAATCCTTCCGCCCCCAGCTATGACCTCAAGATCCCTCCCAACACTTATGATGAAGCACTTCGCCGTCCTGACAGAGACCACTGGCTTGCCGCTATGAGGAAGGAGATGAATCTAATGTCGGAGATGAATGTCTACGAACTCGTCACCTTGCCTGAGGATCGCAAAGCGATTGGCTGCAGATGGGTACTCGAGTTCAAAGAGGATCTCAAGGGCGGACCCGTTTTCAAGGCTCGTCTGGTGGCACAAGGGTTCTCTCAAATTCCAGGAGTCGACTTCGGGAAAACTTTCGCGCCTGTGGCTAAACCAGCCTCTATTCATATCATTTCAGCCATGGCAGCGCAGCTCAACTGGGAACTCGACAGCTTTGACGCAAAGCGTGCCTTTCTCTGGGGGAAACTTAAAGAAGATGTATATATGTGTCAAGCTCCGGGTTTTGAACGGTTTGGCCCTGGGGGCGGGCGTCTTGTTTGTCACTTGCTTTCAAGTCTCTATGGGTTGAAACAGGCCGCTTACGACTGGTACGAGCTCTTACGGGAAGTTCTAACGCGTCTTGGGTTCCTCCGATGTGAAGCAGACTACGCAGTGTTCGTCTATGACACTGTTGACAGCAAAGGAGTACGGACAGTTTGTATCATCGCATGGCATGTGGACGATGGACTGGCGGCTGCAAACCAATGCACCTTTCTGGACTGGGTCAAGAAGCAGATCGGGGAACATTTTGGTATAGCCGACCTTGGGCCAGTGGTGAAGTATCTTGGGATACAATTCGATCGCAAGCGCAACACTCAGGAACTCTGGATGCATCAATCTGAATACATCACTTATCTGCTCGACGAACATGGCATGCTCGATTGCAACCCTGTGACCCTCCCCATGGACCCCAAGTTCCCGTTCGGTCGTGACACTGACATTCATCCTCACATCGATGACCTCCCATCAGAATATTGCAAACTCATTGGAGAGCTTCTTTATCTTGCACTTTACACTAGACCCGATATCGCACTGGCTGTTATGCGACTCGCGCAATACAACGCAGCACCCGAACCTCGTCACTACACTGCTGCAAAGCATGTCCTTCGATTTCTTGCTGGAACTCTCAATGTTCGTGTCCATTATGGGGGTGCAAATATTCGTCCAGAGCTTCACGGTTACAGCAATTCTGACTGGGCAAGCTGTCCCGAGGATCGTATCTCCATCAGCAGCTACGTTTGGTTCTTCAATGGCGGTCCTATCTCTCACTCGTCAAAGAAACAAGTAACTCATGCGCTCTCGTCTACCGAGGCAGAGTATATGGCGTTAACTGCGGCAATTCAAGACGGAATCTGGATCCAATCTTTCTTCACTTGCCTTAAGATCCCTCTATCTTTGCCACTTCGCCTGTTCGCAGATAACACCAGTGCTATAGCGCTCTCACAAGAAGCTGCAAACCACATTCGCACCAAACATATCAATCTTTGGTACCATTTCATCCGTGCGCACATCGAAGCTGGCGAATTCCTACCTGAGTGGCTGTCCACGCATCACAATACTGCCGATATCTTCACCAAGTGCCTTCCGCGTCCTCTATTTCTCTGTCATCAGATTGGACTGTCCCTTGTCTCTCGTTGAAACGTCTCGTCGAGGGGGTGTGTTGGATTATCGACTCTTCGTTTCTCTTTCTCATTCCTAGAATTCCTACTATACACGTGACTCTTAGTTTATAATCTTGCATCGCTCGTTCATTCATACCTCAGTCGTTGTCTCTCAATGCTGAGGTATGTCAACCGTTATCTTATCTCGCCGTCTCTGTCTTACATTGTGTTCTCTTATAGCGTGTTTCTTTTAGGTACTACGAATGTTACAGTCGTTGTCTCTCAACGCTGAGCATGTTTCTTTTAGCTTTTAACAACTCCCACTATGCTACAAATGGCAGCGCCCCGAGAGTTGTGCAGCCCCAAACCACGAGTCATCCCACGAGTGCTCAGGATGTGGAAGCAAAGACCATGGAGCGCAGAAATGTTCTCGAGTCGAGAAAGCATGAGGAATGCACCCCATACAAGGCCAGCGAGTGGCAACGTCTCCTCGAAGAGACAAATCTCCTTAGTAGATATCCATCTATACCTAGATGCCTGGTCAACGGATTCTCTGGAGGAATCCCTCCAATTACATGTACATATGCCCCCGCCAATAGCCCCACCCTTGACGAGAATGTGGTTGCATTCTGGAACATTGTCGACAGTGAATTTTCCAAAGGCCGATTCATCGGCCCTTTCAGTGCTGAAGAACTTAGGTCCATTGTCGGCGAATTTCAAACAGCCCCCTTATCCCTTGTTCCCAAACCAGGCAAACCAGGCAAATTCCGCCTGGTTCAAAACCTTTCATTCCCAATTCACCCATTACCTTCCATTAGATCAATTAATTCCAGAGTCGACTCCGACTTATTTCCATGTACCTATGGAACTTTTCCCACCATTTGTCAATCAATCTGGAGCCTACCTCCCGGCTCGCAAGGAGCTGTTCGGGACATGGCAGAGGCATATCGAACAATTTCTCTCCACCACTCGCAGTGGCCTGGCCTGGCCATACGCCTACCAGGTGACAATGCATTTGCAATTGACACAGCCCTATGCTTCGGATTTTGCCCTTCCGCAGGAATTTATGGAAACGTGGCAGACGCAGGAACTGACATCCTACGTGGCAAAGGCATCGGACCCATTTCAAAATGGGTCGATGATCACTTGTTTTTACGTATCAGGACAGAGTACATTGAAGAATTCAATAGACATCGCGTACGTGCGGCAAATGAAATCAAGAAGAACGGAGGAACCATCATTGATGGAGGCCGTAAATGGTATAAAGGGGCCACCATGCCGGATGGCAGTGTCGAAGAGTTCAACAAAGACATGCTGTTTCCCCTCCAAGATTTATCCTCACGGTCCCCACGATCCTTCGAGGACTCTCAATTCTCATACTGCTTTGACAACATCAACTTTTATTCTTACTTACTGGGGATCATTTGGGAAATATCAAAGGACCATCCCTTCAGCTCCAAGCCACTTTTCACCGGACTCGTTTGGGACATTACCAAATGTACTGTGGCATTATCAAGCCACAAGCAGGCGAAATACCTCAAGGCTATCGCCATATGGCAATCCAAACGGACTCACACCCTCCATGAGGTCCAGAAGCTGCACGGCAAGTTGTTGCACGCATGCCTCGTGGTTCCAATGGGGCGAGCTTACCTCACCAGCTTGGAAAGCATGCTGGGCATATTTGAAGACCGCCCGCACATGCCATGAACCCCCCCCTCGTAACACCCCAGAAGACATCGAGTGGTGGAAAGCAACCCTCAGCCCCAGCCACATCACTCGCCCAATACCAGGACCCTGCATTGTCCATGACCCCCTTGCCTATTCGGACACTAGCTCTGGTCACGGAATCGGGATTGTCATCAACAGGAGATGGCGAGCGTGGAAACTCTTACCTGGTTGGAAAAGGGACGGGCGTGACATTGGCTGGGCAGAAAGCACTGGGTTCGAGCTCCTCATTCAGGCCACCATCGAGACTGCTCCCCCCGGAACTCATTTCAAGGTCTATGGCGACAACCGAGGTGTCGTCGAAGGGTGGTGGAGGGGATGCAGTAGGAATAGGACCTGCAATGAAGTCTTCAAGCGGATTCACGCACTCGCTGCCAATGCCGAGTGTACAATCCTTACTTGATACGTCCCGAGTAAAGATAATCCCGCTGATGGTCCCTCACGTGGAATATATCCCCCCGCATCTGACATGCTCCCCCAAACCCCAATCCCAAGGGAATTGCAAGCGTTCATTTCCAACATACCCACCAGCGAACTTAACCACCACATCATCTGTGGTGCTAGCACATCCAGCACGTACCAACCGTCTCCGACAATGGTCAAAAAACCCGGAGACGATGAGTACAGACACCGTGCATCTGTCAACTGCGAACTTGAACGAAGAGGGGAGGAACTCTTCCAAGCGTCGCAAACCTTGTAAGTCAATCCTCACGTCAGAGCGGGACAATTGACCACCAACACACATCATCACAGCCTATAACAGCGACATAAGCCCAATGCCATCACCGCTACGCCCACACTGTCAAGCAAAGGACAGGCTGTACCTATGGCAACCCACATCCCCGCGCTCAATGAAAGACGCACAGGGACAGGTCTTACCTCTAACCCCCTCCAACATTGAGCGTATTCGAGAGGTCATGGTCCATGGATATGCAGAAGGAACCCGCGAGTCATATGGATCGGGGCTGCTCATTTTTCACGTTTTTTGTGACAGCAAAAGCATCCCAGAGAACCAGAGAGCCCCCGCAAGCCACATCCTAATTTCGTCATTCATATCCTGCATGGCAGGTCACTATTCTGGGAAAACTATATCAAACTACGTCTATGGCGTCCGTGTGTGGCACGGTTTGCACAGCGTGTCGTGGAAACTAAACGACATGGAAATCAACACCCTCCTCAAAGCGAGCGTATCCATGACCCCCACGACAGCCAAATGCAGCAAATGTGAACCGTACATGGTAGAACTCATCATAGCCATTCGAGAACAACTCAGTTTATCAGACCCCTTGGATGCCGTTGTCTTTGCTTGCCTCACCACCGCATTTTACGCCACAGCAAGGGCGGGAGAATTCATGGTCCCATGCCTGGACGCTTTCAACCCCACACTGCACATAACTCCCGCCAACGTGACAGACGTTCGTGATCGACAGAACCTCCTCACCAAGAACTTCCACCTGCCCCGGACGAAAACATCATTAGAAGGAGAGGATGTGCACTGGGCCAAGCAATCAGGACAATCGGACCCAGAAGCAGCTTTTCTGAACCACCTTGCCGTCAACGACCCCCCCGTCAACAGTGCTCTGTTTTCATACCGCCACAAAGACTCATACAGGCCGCTAATGAAGACAAAACTCACGCAAAGGTTAGCTTCGGCAACTAGAGCAGCAGGGCAAGAACCACTGCAAGGACATGGCATACGCATAGGATCCACCCTTGAATATCTCCTTCGAAACATTCCCTTCAATGTCATTAAAGTCAAAGGTCGCTAGGCAAGCGACGCTTTTCTCAAATACCTTCGCCAACACACTCAAATTTTAGCGCCCTATATGCAAGCCGTCCCGTCTTTGCAGGACCAGTTTCTCCGCTACACCTTACCCCCAGTTCGCGGAGGTTGAGCATTGGCAATAAGCGAAAAGCAGACCATGTGAGTGTTCCACGTCCGTCTCCTAAAATGGGGGTATCCGAGGCAACGACAAGTTTCGCTGGATGCGTCGACGAACTCCTAAAACATCTGGGAATCACAGCTCACCTCCCTTTTTCTCTTAGGTACACTCCTCAGGGCTGGAAAGCGCTACGCGCTCTCGCCCAAAAGCTATCTCGCCGTCAGAATTTGCCCAAACACACTCTATTCCCCCCAGTATTCTAGTAATACAAAATTCTATATGTTGGTCGTGTCACAGTGAACCTCGAAGAGACATATCCAAGAAGTACAACTACCGACGCGGCGTAGTCTTAGTCTTCATCCACCAAAGTACGCAATCACTTACCAAGAAGATGGTTGTCAGAAAGACTCGCCACACAGACACAAGTGTAGTAAAGTTAGAGTTGAGTCCACTGGAAACTCAGTTGTCATCTTGGTACGTTCTACGTGACTTATCCTTGTTTTCCCTTTACAGTATATGCGGTGCAGCTGAAGCGACCAACCTTTGTTTGTCTGTGGCAGGTCTGCCCACCGGATCCGTAGGCCAAAATTCTCAGTCTACCACTAATTCCTCTTCCTCTCCCGTCTTCATCGGAAAAATTACGCTTCCTCCATCTTAGACTCTTGCGGTCCCAAAAATATATTTTACTATCCTTTTCTATACCACGTTCTTGAGGAAGCTACTCTGTAATTGTAAGTTCCAGTTGTGTCTCTTTCGCGGAAGACTTTGTGTATGCCATCATTCCCATTAGAGAAGCGAGACACCATTTACCCTTACATAATATCTATGACACCCATGATTTCACCAACTGATCAACCATTTTCTCGATATTAGAATCAAGAGTACACAATCGCAAGGATCGGATATATCATGACATAGTATGTCTTACTACTTGTTTCTTATGTGTATCATTTGGTCTGACGTTTTACACTCCTGCAGCAGAGTGCTGCGGCTGCCAACTCCGGAACTCAAGAGCAAGCTCTTCATGGACATGGGTGACTGGATAGTCACGACCCAATGCACGCATATGTTGATAACATCTTAACCAGCCATGCTTATATCTGTGCTTGGGCAGCAGTATGAAGATGGAGACATCAAAGGTGTATTATCTTAAGCACTTCGAGGAACAACTACTTCAAGCACCCCTTCAGGACGGGCATGATACCTCTCAACACAGAATCGTATGCGAAACGAAAATCTGACCGGAACTGGCAAGTGTTGAGGTCCCTCGGAACATCCAATCAAGCATCAGTGAATTCATGAGTCCTTGATATTGTAGCCATGGAAACTATAGAAGGATGTAATTCTGCCTCTGCTAAATATGGCTATGTATGCTGCAATAAATTTGAGTTGTTGATACATAGCCATTGATGTCTGCAAATCTAGATTACCATGAGGAGTTTGTGACGAGGTCGTGACATCGTAACATGATGACCAGCAAGAGATGGTAGTGTAATTGTATCCCCCTTGTTGAGCATTCTCATTCTCCAATACTTATGTTTCAATTACATAGCTATTCAAAGCTTTCTCATGGAAAGCGGTGTTTGCATTGATCATCAAATCTAGATTAGCACGCGAGTTTGTGACAATGTTGTGACATTGCACCATCGCTGCCTGCAGGGGCTGGTAGCATCAAGTGTGTCCGTTTGTTGAGCATTCTTATGTTTCCTTCTTTATGTTTCAATTATATGGTTATTCAAAGCTTTCTCGTGGAAAGCGGTGTTTGCATTGATCATCAAATCTAGATTAGCACGCGAGTTTGTGACAATGTTGTGACATTGCACCATCGCTGCCTGCAGGGGCTGGTAGCATCAAGTGTGTCCGTTTGTTGAGCATTCTTATGTTTCCTTCTTTATGTTTCAATTATATGGTTATTCAAAGCTTTCTCGTGGAAAGCGGTGTTTGCATTGATCATCAAATCTAGATTAGCACGCGAGTTTGTGACAATGTTGTGACATTGCACCATCGCTGCCTGCAGGGGCTGGTAGCATCAAGTGTGTCCGTTTGTTGAGCATTCTTATGTTTCCTTCTTTATGTTTTAATTATATGGTTATTCAAAGCTTTCTCGTGGAAAGTGGTGTTTGCATTGATCATCAAATTTAGATTAGTACGTGAGTTTGTGACAATGTTGTGACATTGCACCATCGCTGCCTGTAGGGGCTGGTAGCATCAAGTGTGTCCGTTTGTTGAGCATTCTTATATTTCCTTCTTTATGTTTCAATCATAACATTATTTATGACTTTTTGGTAGAACACGCCTTTCAAATTGATTAACTTGGTGTTGGCGACTAAGGGCATTGCTCCAAGGATTTTTGGATGTTGTGTTCAATATCACTACGATACGATAAAGAAAGTCTGGTACATAAATAGCTGAGCTTGAAAAGGACCTCCGCATCTTGGTGTGCACAGGCAGTAAGCATCATGGCGTCTAGCGCACCCAAATGCTGCATCGCAGTAAATAGGTCTGCGAGGTAGATTTCTAGTGGCGGGCACATGCAAACTTCAGTGGCACATAGGTGTTTGAGCCTTGCCAAGAACGCAGCAGGTATAACAGGCAGGAGCTGTGTGGTAGTGGAGGGGTTGGCGGGCCGGACAAAAATGAGCGAGCGAATGGTAGGCGATGTTCATGGTTGCGCTGCACTCCCCGGATCCAGTTTATCCAACACAAGCACGCAGATTCATGAACTGGAGCTTGAATCACACTGTTAGTGCGAATGATCAAGAATACTCATGGTTGTGCTGCACTCCCTGATTTAGCTTAACCAACACAAGCACGCATATTCATACCATCTGACACGGCAAGCTTATGAATCCTGGTAGTGGAGGGGTTGGCGGGCTGGACAAAAACGAGTGAGCGAATGGTAGGAGGCGCGGGTGGGGTCTCGGAATCTGATTTGTCTGTGTCAGGTTGACCTGAGGGGTCTAGTGGAGGTGTATGTACGCGGCTGACAGGCCCTTTGAGATATGAGTTTTCTGTGCGCAAGAAATGGACAGTGCCACAAAGAGCCTCGATCTAATTAAGAGTCAGAAAAACAATAAGATGTCATTGAACCTGCACAAACCTGCTCCAGAAGGTGTGATGTCTCCACATTGCCCTACATGGGCACATTCTCTGAATCGACGAGCTGTGCGCCAGCAGCTAAACATGCGCAGTCACCAAACTGTTCATCTAACCTTGATACAAAGAAACATACCTTGTCTCTCCGAAGCGGCAGCCAATGCCTTCAGCTTCGTGTTATCTTGCTCAAACGTATCTAGGTCTGCCTGCAGTTGCTCCATTGCTTCCTCATACGCATGCTCCTGCTTGCGCGCTTTCGAGAGCTCAATCTCAAGATCTGCAATGGTGTCTGCTTGCTTCTTGACCACCTCCATGCGCCGCTCCATAAGCTCTATCTTTACTCCTGATTCCTGTATCGTTTTTGGAGTGATTTGTGAGCAACAAACATCGTGTCAATAAAGGCAGTGTTATGCACCTTCATCATTGAGAATCACAGCAACGGATGTTTTCGTGAGCCCGATAGATGCAGCAAACACATCTAGGTCATGGTCAAACGAAAGTGCATACCCGAGCTCGCGCTTGCCCAGGTCCTGCTCGAACCCATCAAAATAAGTCTCTGCAAGATGGTCAAACTGGACTAGCATCCTGTGTCAGCGGTAAACATTTTCCATTTGTTGACATGCAACATCAGCGCGTTTAGCTTCTAGGACATGAATTTTCGCGTGCATGGCAGAATCCTCGGTACGCTAGAATTTTCGACTGAAATGAGCGCATATAGGGTATATACTCATGGACTTACGGTTATGGGTGATGATATACTGACATATTTCGATTTCGGCAAGCCTATCATGATGTTGTTGGGCTGCTGCTTGGAGATCAGATGGAATGAGGAAAGGATGGTGCACATCTGGCCATCCCTGGTCAAGAAGTTAGATATAGCGCGAAAGGGAAGCACAGATGACTTGCCTTGAACCTTGCGTCAGGCTTTGCGTCAGCATCTGTACACTGAATGCATACCGTGACACACCGAGGCCAAGTCACAGTTGTAACCTGTCACTCATAATATCAGCGATTTTCCAAACGATGTGATGAAGAACTTTCATCTACAACTGGCGTGGGGATGGGCTGCAGGATCAACCTAGCAGAGAGGGCGATAACTTGAAGGTGCGGCAGTGATGGACGAGCTTGGAATTGGAATCAGTGATAAGCTTCCGGAATCCGAATGTTACCGTTAATCAGTGAATTCATGACTCTCTTATCGTCGATCTCTTATTGTCAACTACACTGTAGTAGACGCAGTCAACCTGAAGAACAACACATTTCTTAGGCGTAAGTTTCACTTCAACTTCATTGTCATGATGGAAAGTGGTCAAATTACATGTATACTACTAGTAGGACGTGCCATAACTATAGTAACTGACGTAAGTCGAATGCACGAAAATCAAGCATGGTATGCAGTTATGTCTACCAATCTGGCACGAATGCGGTTTTTGAACTCTTCCCAACGCGCAGAGCTCTCTGGGTTGGTTTTGATGTGGTTGTGAATATACTCCGATAGTAATGTATACCTAGGTTTGAAATTAGATACCCCAAAGTCAATGGATGTGTTTAGCTGTCCGCTTGCTAGCTCCTGTAGAGCACACTCCACAGCCGCTGCAGCTGTACAAAACAAAGCATCAAGTTCAGTAATGTAAGGTACGTAGCCAAGTTTCAAAATGGTGTTGATAACGACCGTGCGTATGATGTGATGTTCGAATGGGTGCATCTTGTCAACTTGGTGATTACCCGAGTCATTCCCGAATATGAATTTGAGGGGGAATAAAGGATTGTTGATGAGGTCCTTCACCATATCAATCAGATACTGTGGTTCGTGATCCTCCGACCAGATTGATGAGTGAAGATCGTACCCGATTTTGGCCATGCCATGGGCGCTTTTCTTGCATGTTGACATGATATCTGTGGACGGCGGCATTGTGAACGATTTGTAGAACACAGTGAGGTTTTCTGCACCCCATCGACTCCCGTACTCTTTGGAAGTTTCAGATATGTTTGAAAATTAAGGTAGGTACTGCAGCTTACCTTCATCATATACACTTGCTGCCGAAACCAACGCCTCATGAGCTGCCGTTTTTCTTTCTTGCTCAGTCAAGAATGGGCATGTACTGAGCGCGGATCGAATGAGTGTCACGCGTGTGTCTTCGAAGATTTTTCGATGGATTCAGATCTTGTCGTTGTATTGTAAAGGTGCTATGTGAGATGGTCGTGAAGGTGCCGTGGATGGAGTAGCACCCTGAAATTCATTAGTGATTAATGATTTATAAAAAATAATGATGGTAGCCCACCTGAACGCTAGTTAAACCCCTCAACTTTGGTCATGCACACGGGTATGGCCAAAATTTGATTTCAAACGGTTTTTCCGGTGGTTGACGATTGTGTGATCCAGATGGACATGGAGGGGGAGGCGAAGGCTTCCTGATGTGAAACGAGTCTCCAAGGGACAACGGCTCATCCAGATGTAGCAGCTCTCCAAGAGGCCCAATATCCTCTGAGCCTGGCACTAAAGTGGATATTCCATCAACAGACACGATGGGCGGAGGGAATACAGGAAAGTACTGAGAAGGAGATGGGTGCGATAGCCCAGATCCCTGGTAAGGGATAGCAGAAGGGTTGTACACCAGGTGATACCCTACATGTGGATCGAGGGTGAACTGGAATGGGTCATCGACGAATGACATTGATGGATCTTCATCAGCGCCAGGCATGACGAGATCATGACGATCGCGAAGGTTTGTGGGTAAATCGATGAAGTGGGGGTCTGGAAAAGTATTTGCAGAGTGGGAGGCATGGCCGGGGAAAGAAAGTGGTGTATAGGGAAACGATGCTAATGTCTGGTCACCCAGGTCAGAGCTCTGGCTCACTGGCCCGGGCACATTCACAAAGTGGGACGAGTTATGGTGGGGCTGCTGGTAGTCCAAATCAAAGCCAGTGGCCTGGGGATAGCTGGAATGACTAGCTGCCAGACTCGGATGACTCTGGCTATTGTTATTGAGTGCAGCGTCGGTGGGCTGTCCGTCATAAGCGTACATCGGAATCCGGGTAGTCTCAGACTACCAGGCTAGTACCAACAACAGCACAGCAGCGTCATATAAGTTTTATTTCGGCTGCCCTCTACGCCTCAAAACGTTCAGATTCAGTCCAGTCTGGTAAACAACAATTTTGACAAACCCTTTGACTAATTAGAACCGCACAGCCCAGCAATGAGGCATGGGCGCTATATCAGAGATTCCTAATTAGGCTTTCAACACCAGCACAATTTAATGATGGATTCAATTCACCTTGCACTGTGGCCTGGAAAGTTCGGGGCGAGACTTTCAAATTACCGTTGGGCATAGGGTTACCGCATGACAAATTGAGGTAGAAGTTCTAGAATTTTTGCGTAGCTCAATGCCAGGGAGTTGTAATAAGACGTGTTGTATCTCGTTTTGATGAACAAGTTCCATAGCGAAGCGCATCAGACCAAATAATAATCGGAGAAGCCCTTAGTTCATCGATTAACTCGAGGATCATTGGAAGGATCCGGTCATGATGTCACATCATGGGGCCACACTGAGACTCGCTGTGGCGAATAAGATATAGTACACCAGAACAGTGGGAAAGAGATAAGCAACGAGTGTGAAGAGAATGGTCCCCAGCGGGAGCTGGTCGACATCGTAGTCCCAAGGATCTGTCCGATTCCTTAGCATATTATGTCGTCAGACGCTTGAGTTGGGTTATTTCTAGTTCTCAAAATATCATGCCACGAAACAATTCACCTCGAAAAAGATTCCAAGGTGATGCCGCCAAGCGTAACAAATGACCATACACCGTGACCGTAGTCACCGAGATCAGATAGCACAGTTGTAGTACATGTGCCATAAAGATACACACAATATCACATACCATAGCAAGCGTCATCGTCACCCCAAACGCGCTCCCAAGCTCAAGCGTACTGAATACCATCATGATGGGAAGGAGAGGTATGACGGTTTGGAAGCTTCCTGTACATCAATGAGGATCATGCAGGGTATCGCGCAGGGACAATGTCAGCATGCTCTGTTCCAAAGTGAAATCAGCCCCATAAAGCTGTGCGAATAAAATAGGCTGAGTTTGGTGTTGAGCTTAAGGCCAGCAGGCCAACTGTCGAGCCACAGAAGGACTCCTGTGCACGGCCTTGTCCTGGGCATTTATATCAAAAATACTAGGATTGCGCAATGCGCAATGAACCTTTCAGACCTCAAAGATGAGCTTGAAAAGGTGCATAAAAGCCTGCCGGTCCTGCTGCAAAACCTGACCGTGACGAAGTGCAATGCCAATAATGAGATCATTCAGAATGATCCACTGAGAAGACTTGAGCCCCGCATCCCCATTTGGAACAGGTTGCACGCCATGGGGCAAGTGACGCAAAGTTCCTCGCCCTAGCCTTACTACTAGTAGATTCAATCTGCTGAACTGACTGAGAGAGGACAACACCTACCTAGCCTCGATACTAAATTTTCTCGACGACACAAAGACAAAGGACGCTGTGACATGCCAGAACATGATATTGTTTGAGCTTTCGATTCTGTCAATTGTACATTGCAAATGTTCAAGTTGAAGGTTCTTTTGAAAGTGAAGGTTGCGCTCGCGAATAGTAACGGTGAGGGATTGCTCAAGGGATTTTGCAGAGTTCCACTATGCCAGGCAAGTTGCAGCATCATGATATGACACAGGCAATTATTAGAAAACATACTTGATTGATGAGGATTTGCCCTGTATTTGACGTGCTTTGCTCGGATGACTTCCGAGTCAAGTTGGTATACGAAAAATCGTGCTTCTGAGTTAAGCTCAAGTGCAAGACCTCAACCTGAAGATCGAAAAGGCATGTTCCATTCGAACCCAAAGCATAAAATCGCAAGGAGGTTGCATCATGATGATGATATCATCGTCTGAGAAGCAAAACCGAGTCTGAATTGTAAGGATTTGAGTCAGGGATAGGCTTGTTGCCTTAGCGTCTAAACTGACGCGGTATCAAATCAGGTTATGAGGATCCGCACATCTACTGTGTCTGCAGTTAAGAGAAAACGGATCTGCTTCTATTCTGAATAGCCATGTAATGTATCAGAGAACCGTCCTGCTAGCCCCCTACAGATGCTCCCTGGTCCTTGGTAGTATCCTCCACCACCCTGCTCAGCCAAGTACGAGTTCTAAGGCCAGCCTCAGAGACACCCTAGCAGTGCTCTTACCCACGTTAATGCACGCGATTATCAACAACCAGCGGGAGAAACATACCCTCTGCAATATAATACACCCCAGTCCCATATATCTCCGCTGAACGTTGGGAACCAAGCGGTGCCACAGTTGCCTCAAGGTGATGATTTCTTCAGCCCTGGACCTCGGTTTGGAATAGGCAACATGCATTGTCAATTTCACCTACATCAATATTCAACAGATACATACACAGAGTCCCCAGCAACAACCGCCTCCTTCTGCCTCAGTACCCGACGTCGTTTCAGCATCTGGCAAGGGAGAATGTTGTTCACTCAGAGCGGTACCTAGATTGATATGATAGTGAGTGCAAGGATGATTTAGCTTGTTTTTGACGCGTAGCATAAGACCGGGCAAAGACGCGGTGTCCCCAATTTATGACAGTTCTTAGTTTCTTGTTCGAAGGCTCAGAGGACGGTCGAGTTTCACGGTCTTGAGTTTTCTTTTCTTTCTGGATGCCTTGGAAGGAGAGCTAGAAGACAAGTTGACAGTATGCATTTTCAAAGGAATGGCGGCTTGTCTGGTCTGCACGTCGAAGGCTATCCAAGTCAGTTGAATGACACCCAGGCTCCGTTCCTCCAGCCCACAGCACTCACCTCAGGATATGCATCAGCCATCTCCATCTCCCTACCCTTATTTCGGTACCTGTTAGGTACCGTGCCAGCTCAAGAGGCAGAGGGGTCGGGGCTTGGCTTCAGCTCTTGTGCTGCACCCTTAGCTGAGTACGTGCCCCGAATTTGGAGCAGATCCGACAATAGGACGAGTGGACTGCTTAGGTCCGCTTTGAGGGTCGGGAAGTAAGGGCTGCTAGCGGCGGACCGACTAGGAGCGGAGTGGAGAAGGCAGGGAATGATGCGGAGGGTGGGTAGAAACCAGGGGGATATTTGATAGGAGTGGAGATGGTGGAAGGATAATGTAGAGGATAGGAAAAGGGGTGATAGGAGGATATTGATAGGGGTGGGGTAATAAGGGAAAGACTTAGAGCACAGCTCTAAGTCGGAGCGGAGGGTCGGAGGGTCAGAGGTGACAACAAGTTGAGACTTGTGTCCAGAGGAGGCAAGGTCCTACTGAGAATTCCCACAAGAGGTAACTGCGAGAAGACAAGTAATATTAAGACTAAGGAAAAATATCTAAGTACAGGATATGTTATATACTTCTATGTGAGGCAATGATCAGGATAACTATGTAGTAAAGCTATGTACCAAGGATATAGTTTGTAAGTACCTTACATAGGCGAAGACATAAGTCAGAGCGGATATCAATATGTACGCGTCAGATCAGCGATCGGGTGGTAATAGGAATTACCGGTGATCCGGGAGTAAGAGTCTATGTACCGAAGGGGAAAGTATATGTCTAAAAGGGGAAAGGGATCCAGTTGAATGGAGAGGTTTATGGAAGGGGACCGGTTGAGCGGTTGAGCGGAAGCGTAGGGCGGAATGCAGGTTTGTGATAGGACAGAGCGGAGAGGGTCGGAAAGTGGAGCGGATATCAGTATCGGAGCAGTCAGATCTGGTATATGACAGTACCCACCAGCCACCTCCATAGTCCATGTGTGCTGGTAGCATGCCTCAAAACATCATGATCTGCTGTTCATGGCTCGTCTTAAGGGACTTGGCGAAATTTTCGAGGAACTCACCTGAAACCAACTTCTAGTGTTATCCGAAGGCCATAGAATGAATATCCTGGGCGACTTAGCATGGTATTAGGTAGTATTTTGCAAGGTACGGGTCGGGAAATTTGAGAGCGCAAAGTCTGGAAAGGGTCTATTTACAATTGTTGCCTTCCCAGGATCCTTACCACGTTGACTTTAGGTTGGAATTACTGTTGAGGTGGGATTATACAAGCTACATGCCTCGGAATAGACTAGGATCAATGTCTCATTTCCGCAGTGAATGAAGGAGCAATCAAAAGATGGTGAGGGAATCAAGTCAGTGTAATAGGCAGCTGGCCAAGGCTTACTACTCCTAGTACAGATCTGGCCTCCATTCAATGAATTCCAACTTGAAGAACTTGGACTCAGATCGTTTGATCTCTGACGCGGATGCTACTAGTATTAGCATTGACCGACATGTGACCGTCCGAGTCAGACAACCACACTGCGACCCTTTCAACCGATACTGATTGATGAACCCAGTGTGTCAATCTCGAGCAAAGTTCAGCATCACTATCGATGTGTCAAACATATCATATGATAATGATCGATTCGGCCCAGACTCTGACATCTGTACTAGTAGGCGCAAGGCTTACTACTAGTACTACGGATCTGGCCTCCATTCAACGAATTCAAACTCGAACTTGAACCTGACTCATCGGATCGTTTGATCTCTGACTGCGGATACTACTAGTAGTATCAACCTGAACAGTTGACTCAGGACCGTCCGAGTCAAACGACCACACTGCGACCCTTTCAACCGATAATTGACAAGTGTCAATCTCGAGCAAAGTCAGCATCACTCGATTGATGCAGTCAAACTTTGTGGCATATACCGTATACATCGATTCGGCCCAGAGTGACATTCGTGCTACAAACTTGAACTGCTTTTCTTTTCTAGTCTTCCTGTTTTTTTGTTATTGTCCTATGGTGTTTCTGAGTCCCAGCGCATGAAGTTCAAGTTCGATTGATACTTTTATTCGCTGTGTCGAAGGCTCTTCTTCTTCTCTTGCCAAGGATTCGCAGCTCACCATCTACCATAGTACTAATAGGTCGTGCATCTGAACAATGCAAATGCCGATACTTTGCTCGCTTGGACTTGGGGCCAAGGCAGTGCAAGAGTACACGTAAAGTGCGAAGTCAAGTCTGCATCAATCCTTTTTACCACACATTGATCATAATCCGAAAGCTACCATGACCTGTACTGTCCCTGTAAGTAAAATTTCTTGCAACTACTTTCCCTCTATAGTAACTACCATGTCTTTATCCCGTCTATTTCGCTGTTCTTCACCATATGCAATCACATCAAGGACTGTCTGCCAGTCAGTGCCGGTTTTCTCCCAGCAGATGCGCTTGATAGTCAGGGTGCCGCAGCCATTCGGAAATAGTACGTTCTCCTTGTCGATGGTGTCGACACCTCCAATCTTCCTCTTGCGAGTCTGACGAGTACCACTGCTAGCGGTGTGAGAATCTTGAGCTTGTACTATGACTTTACAGCCAAAATTGGGACCAGCTCCAGCCTCCAGATTTCCATCAGTACTTGAATGAAAACACGCGGCTGCAGACACCTACCTCTATCCTCATTGTGGCGGCTTCCTGACTTTCTGACTTGGACATCCTCAAGTTGTCCAAGGCCAAGCGAGTGTTAATTATATTCTTCTGCAGCATAGTGTCACTTGGGGAGTTGATTCAGATGTTCGGACTTCAGGGGTGAGCTTTTTTATATTAGCTATGTGACTGGTGATGTACTATGGTAGGGCAGAGACTCCAACACCATATGCACATTCTCAAGTATGTGTAGCCTTCAGCGGCTGAGTGCTTCGTAGCACAATTTAGGCAATAATTCTGGCTACCCTGAAGTAAGGTTCGAACCCAGTTCCCCATCTTGGTATGTGCTAAAATTAGTTCCATTTTGGATATGTATTAAGTTCCCATTTTTGTGATGTGCTATAAGAAAAAAGACTTATACTTGCCTATGAGCTCCAGGACGTTCAAACTCCGATGGGCCTATTTACCATAACCCTTACGCATGCCAATTGTAGTAACACCTCCAACCTAAGACCCCACAAGTTGAAAAATTATGAACACCAACTTCGCTCCATCTTCCGGCAATGAACTTGAACTTCAAGCTGAAGGGAGTCCATGTGTATACCCCTCCACACCTCTTCAGCACCCTTGTTATCCTTCCGCTGCTAGGACTCCCAGTACTCCCAGCCATCATTCAATTTCTCCTCCAAGCTCACCATCATTAGTTTCTACAACAGGATCAGGTATGAATGATCATTTGTAGTAGTTACTGGTGGATAGACTCAAATTTAAAAATAATAGCAGCCCACACCACATCAGATGATGAGATGTTTCCTCCAACGCCTAATTCCAAGATCTCATTCCATATTGCTAATAACGGAACTGGGCCGCAGACTCTAAGTTGTTCTCTTGAGAGCAAATATGGCGATCTTCCCCATTGCAGGACCACATCCTTTGAAGACCAATGTCTTTTTGACCGATTGTCAGGCTGGTCTGTTGATTTAATGACACATCAGGAAGCCGTTCAGCAAGAGGGTAGGAATTGTTTTCGAACATGTCTCTTAGTAGTTCTGATAGTATGTGTTACATTTAGGTTAGGGATGCGTATACGAGCATTTTGCAAGACCTTAGCCTAAGCTCTTTCCAATGCATTGTCCACTATCTGGAAGCCATTCGTGAAAGTCACCGCATGCTCTACCACGCCGCATGTTGGGAAGTCTTCGGAACACGAAAAGGCGGGAAGCTCTCGCCTGTGTCATGCGCGAAGATTCAAAAGGGACTACTTGAAGTCTAGAGCAAGAAGTGCAGTTTTTACTGGATATCTTGGGTCAACGCGTGGCATTGTCCATTGTAAGAGCAGATTCCACTACGACCTCAGCGCGATAATGGCCGATTCGAGTAGTGAGCCTAAAATTGTTCCAGTTCAACTGAGGGAACAGAACAAGCAAACCCAATTGCTGCCTCAGTATAAAATATGAGGGGCATGACAACGAGTCCAAGGGCGGCCGATCCAATATGTGTTCACCGTAAATGGTTACCCGTAAAGCCGACCAACTATAATTTCTACCGACCGCTATGCGGTGCGTGAGCGAGTGCGGCCGACTTAGATAGATGATGGGGAACGGAAGTTTTAAGACAAACGTGCGGACGGATACGAGAATAGGATCAGAACAGAACAGAACACAAAAGACACGGCTTCTGAGTGAGAATTAACTGAATTGCAATAATGGGCGAGCACTCCTTAAGTACAAAATCGGCTACTAGGTAAATAATGGAGATAATCATCGCTTGGGATGTCCGGGCTACCTCATGGTTTGCTAGAAATGTACGCAGGACATGCGGTCGATTGTCCGTGATATGTACGGGGATATGTGAGAGTAAATTGGTCCGAGCCGCTTAAGGCGACGTAATAGGGAGTTTGAGAGGTAAAAGTACTGTATCTGTCAAATAAACCAAAGAAGAATATCTACGCACAGGACATTTTATGGATTGGGTCACTGAGTTCTGTGGTAGAAGGCAAAACCGCACGCGACCCGATGATGCCATTGATTCTCTGCCAAGTGCTTGTGGAGCGCTTGAACGCGCAGGGCGGGAATTCTGGTCGATAGTGCGCGGGCGGTGAATTGCATGGTGTACTCAAGGGATACAGTCGGGCGATCCGCGTCCTACAGTCAACTGTTGCAAATCCCAAGTGCGTGACACAGCAGACTTCGTAGACGATGCTGTGTCCTCGTGCAAGAGTCCCCTAACTGGTATGTGTTACTTTAGGTATTTTCTCTGGTCACTTACGTGCTTACAGAGCTTGTCCAGAATGTAGATGACCGTTTGTGAAGATTATATCAATCACTTCTTATGTATCGTCTGTGGTATTGTTACAATTCTGAACTCACCTTCACAATACCAGTAGTGTCACCGAATCATGTAACGTAGTACGCCTGATTTTGAAACCACTAGTCGAGTCGTCTATCACAGTCACTCACATTCTTGCATCACCCTTTCAAATGACTGATACTACCATAAACGTGGTGCTGAAACTTTCTGAAATTTCAAAATACGTGACTAGTATAGTATGTCCATGCCACTGGCTGCAACTTAAGTCCTTGCAAGTGCTAGTCAGCTCCAAAGTGCCATGCGCTTTCCCCAAACGCTTTGGATCGGTGTATTCCTCTTTCTTCAAGTTCTGATGGTGTCTTGCAATGCTCCAGGCTGTTCCTGGGAGAGGACCACGGACAATCGGGGACTCAGTAGGCATCGCGCATCCTGTTTTTTTTTCAAGAGAGCCAGCAGTCTGGCGAGTCGGAAGCGACAAGATCGCGCAAAGGAGGCGTGTATAAAGCTTTCCAAAGCACAGTCAGTTGTGGTGAGTGACGTCTTTGCTAACCTTCCGAGCTGTACTAAATTCTCAACTTTGGCAGGGGCTTGGAATCTCAGTCGTCGGACATCCAGTGAGGGACCGTCCAAATTTGAAACCGATTGCCCCTTGCAGACTCCTCAGGTCAATTGCTATGGCTCACAGTTCATGCAGTGCGTTTGAGTCGAGTCTTGTAGACTCGCAGTACACCCTTGGCTCAGACTCGGAGAAGCCACAAATTGATCAAGTCGATGTTGAGATGGAGCCCGGGAGTGGTTCTGGTACCGACTACAAAACAGGTACGTGTCCCCTTTGGCAGTCACTCTGCGATGTTTACCTATTATTCTTGACATTTCAGAGGAGTGTGGCGCACTCTCAATGGGACGGATTCCGAGATTTCTCGATGATATCGAGCCTTCACCGGATGATCTCAATTATTCTGATAGTGCAGGCAACCCATTATTACAAACGGCCTCACTACCCGCCCGATCTAGAATTCAACACATTCTTCTAACCCTAAGAGACACCCTCAAGACCACCTTCAACTCATTTGGCCTCTGTCAGTTCTATCCACGCCGTCCTTCCTTTGAACCGGATCAGTTGATTCAATCATTGCTACTTGCACAAACGGCTCCAACAGCCACCAGCAGTAATACTCAAGGGGCTGATTCTCCACCAAAGGTCTTCGCACCGCCTTACCCCTTTCCCAACATGTCTGTCTATCAGCTTATGTCTTGGATGCATTCTGGTGGTAATCTATTATCAGAAACTAAAGTCTCGCACCTGGTCAAAGATGTCATTCTGGCGGATGATTTCGACCACAAGGATTTCGAGAACTTCTCGGTGAGGCAGAGCTTGCAAAAATTGGATATGGATGAGAGCGGCAAAGGAGTTACTTTTCCAGACGATTGGGTTCAGACTGGTGTCACTATCAATATTCCCACAAAGTCAAGGGAGGATGGCCCTCAGCCTTACACTATCCAAGGATTCCATTATCGACCTCTCGTTGAAGTCATACGTGCGGCATTTGCAGACGTACAAGCTGGGGCATACCATCTTTTTTCCTTTTAAACGGTTATGGAAGGACCCTCTAGATGGCCATGAAGAGCGGATTTACGACAAGCTCTACACCTCAGATGCCTGGCTAGAAGCTTAGGACGACATTCAGAGGCTGCCAAAGGAACCTGGATGTTCACTGGAACGTGTCATTGCTGGTCTGATGTTTTTCTCCGATGCCACTCATCTAGCAAACTTTGGGACTGCCAAGGCCTGGCCGCTGTATATGTATTTCGGAAATTTGACAAAATATGCACGATCATCACCCAAGTCAGGGGCATGTCACCTGGTAGGGTTTTTACCTTCGGTAAATTTTCCTTTTTGCCATATATATGTCTACTCCTATTGACAATATCAGCTTCCTGACAGTGTCAAAGATATTTTAAGTAGCCTATCTCGCATATTGAAAATGGGCATAGTGTCCCTTCATGCCCACTGTCGCAGGGAGTTATTTCATTCCTGCTGGGACATTTTGTTGGATGAAGACTTTCTGTCTGCATACCACCATGGCATTGTTCTGAAATGTGCCGACGGAGTGGTGCGGAGGGTCTTTCCCCGAATTTTCACGTATTCCGCCAATTATCCTGAAAAGTGTGTCGCTCCATTCACCTTATCAAAAAGATCAAATCACTCATAAATTTACAGGGCTCTAATCGCGACTATCAAAGACATGGGCTTGTGTCCGTGCCCTCACCGTCTGACACTGAAAAGCCTGTTTAATTTTCTTGGGCTTTCGAGGGACATGAAAAATCGTGTCGCCAACCTTCGTGAGTATGTGATGACGAGGGTAGTCAAAGCTCGTAGTTTTATCTACATGAATGGAAATACAGTAGACGGTGTCAAGGTAGAGCATACCCTTGGAGAGGGCTCTTGGGTACCTACTCTGGTAAGTGAGACTACTTTTCTTATTATTATCAGCTCATGCACTCTACTTGCAGAATCAATTTTCTCAGAAGCTTGGACCGCTCGGCTTCGACTCATTCCGCATGCTTGTAGTCGACTTCATGCATGAGTGTGAACTAGGCACTTGGAAAGTGCTGTTCACACACCTCCTTAGGCTCCTCCATGCCCTTCCTCGCGGTAGTGAGCTTATCACGGCCCTTGACAGCAGGTATGGGGATCTCGTAAGCGGTGCTGTTGCCTGCTAACAATCGCCAACCCTTAACCTTACTGTAGGTTTTGACAGGTCCCGACCTTCGGTAACGACATTATTTGTAAGTTCTCAGACAACACATCTGAGATGAAAAGATTAGCCATGCGTGATTTTGAAAACATATTACAGGTTTTTCCTACTTACTAGTTGTCTGTATTTGACCCGCTGATAGATCTTCATTGTCAGTGTGCCATTCCAGTCTTTGACCAGCTGTTTCCCGCCAAACATGATGCGCTTGTGCAATCTCTGCTATATCGATTTGCAGAGTGGCATGCATTGGCCAAGCTTAGAATGCATTCGGACTCTACAATAAGTTTTCTCGAGGAATCTTTCAAGAAACTGTCTCGGATGTTGCGAAAATTTCGAGACGACACTTGTGCAGCTTTCACTACTCTGGAATTACCCAAGGAAAAAGTAGCCCACCAGCAAAGAGCTGCCCAACGCTCTGTAATGAATGGCACCATCCCAGAGTCCAACAGGCCGAGGATGAAGAGGTTCAACTTGGCAACCTACAAGTTTCACGCCATGGGGGATTATGTGAGAACCATCCGGCTTTTTGGGACAACGGATTCCTTCTCTACTCAAATTGTAAGTACTGTCTAAATTCATGCTATGTACCTAAAGTTAAGTCGTGTCAGGGAGAGCTTGCTCACCGAGCACTGAAGGCCTTTTATCCACTGACCAGCAACGTAGATACCCCGGCGCAATTAGCCAAACACGAGTGTAGGTGCCACATACTACAATGAGTAGCAGAAGTTGGAGACACACAGTCCTCTAGCAGCCAACCGCCAGCTAATGCCCCCCCATCGGCATCCTACGAAAAGCATCACCATATCACGACTACTCGGAACAACCCAGTCGATGTTTTTGCATTTCTCAGAGAAAATGACGGTGATCCTGCCCTTAAGGTAGAAGTAACATTGTTCTGGCAGCACGGTATAATTTATTCACAGAGACACTTAGAATTTTGTACCAAAACTAAGGGACCACATCATCTACAGGTTGCGGGAGCTAGATGTTAGCTGTTGCGACCATACGTTCACAGACGAGGAACAAAACTCTGTTATTATTCCCAATAACATGATCTACTCCGTCCAGACTATGCAGGTGCACTATACGACCTATGACTTGAGGCGCGAGTATGACATGATCAATCCAAGAACACATGGGGATGTCATGGTGCTTTCAGGAGAGACAACCCCTAGCCACCCCTACTGGTATGCCCGGGTATTGGGCATCTACCATATGGAGGTATGGCTCAGCAGTAGAGCTCAACCAGTGAAGCGGCATCTCGAGGTACTCTGGGTAAGATGGCTGGCAGCCATACAGGGCCATAGGTCTGGCATTAAATATGCTCGCCTTCCAAAGATTGGGTTTGTGGAGGAGTCCGACCGGGATGCCTTTGGGTTCCTTGATCCTGGGCAGGTAATCCGGGGGGCACATCTGATCCCTGCGTTCGCCACAGGACGCGGTGTGAGCTCACTGCGCTATGGAAAGTCACTGGCACGCCCTGGAGGACAGCTGGATGACTGGGAGCAGTATTATGTTGGGATGTAGGTGGTACAGATCTCCTAGTAACGCATTAACACTCAAATTTCGAGCCAGATTCGTCGATCGTGATATGTTTATGTGGTATACTCACCTTGGTGTCGGACATTCCCCAATGCTACGGAAGATCGCTAGGGATTGCCTGGGTTCTGTATCAGTGGCACTGGCCGATCCTATGGACAATGTAATTGAAGATAACGAGGATGATGCAGACCTTGAAGAGGCTGACGACGGCCATGAAGAATGTGAAGAGGTACTTAACGGAGAACTAAATGAGGGAGCTATGGGGGACAATGATGGTGACGAGTACGATTGGGATGACCAGTGCAATCATAATTATGTCTCTTTCTAAAGCTCCCTCCAAAGCTCGTAAAGTTGAGCTCAATTTTCATTACTGTGGCATACCTTCGAGTCATCCAAGTCATTCAAATAATTTGATAGTCACTACCGGGAAGTTATTATCTATCAGTGGCAGATTCAACACACCATTGAACATTTGCCAACCGTGACAATGCCGACTGATAATTAATATTGTTGTGCACAAGTCAGATATGAATCTGCTGTGTCGCGAACACATGCTTTTTGTGCATTATTATCAGGCTTCTGCGTTATATGCACTCAAATGATATATAATCATCACAAATAGAAGTGAGCTTTGTGATGGTTGTTTGTACTTATTGAATCCTAAAGCCTTCAACATGCAGACCAGACAAAGCGCCATTCCTTTGAAAATGCATACTGTCAACTCGTCTTCTAGCTCTACTTCCAAGGCATCCAGAGAGAAAAGAAAACTCAAGACCGTGAAACTTGGAGTCACCATCCTCTGAGCCTTCGAACAAGAAACTAAGAACTGTCATAAATTGGGGATGCCGCGTCTTTGCCCGGTCTTATGCTACGCGTCAACTTGAAAAACAAGCTAAATCATCCTTCAAGTTGCACTCGCTGTCATATCAGTCTAGGTGCCGGTCCAAGCGAACAACATTCTCCCTTGCCAGATGCTGAAACGATGTCGGGTACTGAGGCAGAAGGAGGCGGTTGTTGCTGGGGACTCTGCGTATGTACTATCTGTTGAATATTGATGTATGTGAAATTGACAAATTTGCAGTGTCTGGAAGAGCTGTCACGAATTCCTAATACGAACCATTTTTCATTTCTCGGTTTTCCTTCGGCTACTTCCAGTACCCGAACTGGTCACATGACTTCTCACCCTGTCACACCTTCACCTCTTCACATATCACCCGTGGTTTCTCCGATTGGCTCCCCTACTCCACGGGCTAGAACAATCTCGCTTCCCGAAGAAGGACCGATCGGATCTTGGGTTTCTATTTAGTAACCGTCTTACTCAGTTGCTTATATATCATGATGTCATACTTACTCATCTGCAGTATCATATGACTCTTTTCTCATTGGCTGATTTCTTTCAGACTCCTACTCAATGTTATGTATAAAAGTAGGGTAGTTAGCGTAAGAGCTCCTTAGACTTAACCTCTTTGTTTCTACTGTTGTAGTGACCTAGATGTTCACGCTCAATCTATCCTGTTGCTCATCATCATCTCTGACCGGGTCCTAGTGGTTGTGTACTCACCTTCATCATTATTGGTGAATGTTGGTCATAACAAGAGCTCAAGGCCCGGTTTGCGGAATATATGAGAATGCAGGATGATTCGAGGATACCTGTTGATCTATTCAGGATGACTATCCTTACTGGGTGTCAGACTGCCCGTTATTGACCCGACCAATGAAGATGAGTGTGCGGACCCCCTCCGAGTCTGAGTCGATCACACTGAGGCGGCTACCCGACAGGATTACACCATCCAATCTCGCAGGGCTATACGAGCTTAATATACTAGGAGAGTATCAAGCATTCTGTTTTTGACTTTGTTCCTTATATCTAATGTTAGTATTTTCCTAAACAGGCATTTGCTCAAGCAACTTCATCACCATATTTTCAACGTTGTCCTGAATAGGAATATGCTTTTTGTGTGGCCAGCCAACAGGTATATAAGGTACGAGGTGATTAGTATCATCCCTCGTCCCCAAGTCGTGCTTTCCATCCTTCCCTTTGCTGTGCAATGCCCTTCTCTATACCAGCTCATTTTTTTCCTTTCCCCTTGTCTCTATGGTGCATGCCAAGGACATCCCACCAGACACCGAGAACCAACAGGACGACGGCAACGTCGAAGGCATGCAGAGCGAGCATCGCAAAACATCTACAACCAACGTGCACAGCCAACAGTCTGCAGTACAGGCAGCATCTGTGCAGGACAGAGACGAAGAATTGCCCAGTTGGAGGAGAAGCTAGAGGCTCTTGAGTCGGGGCGTGTGGTCAAAGAAAAGTATGACCGCTGTGATCGCACGTACTACTCTATCATTCACTTTTCTGACTGTATGTTTTAGGCAAGCAAACTATTACGCAGCTCAGGGAAGGGCGATTAGGCGCATTGTTGCTCTATTCGATAACGTTGAGGACCTCATTGCTGAAAATGATCGAAGATATGAAGGTGGCGACGAAGACCATACTATTGAGTGAGTCTTTCGACTTTGAAGTTGGTTTGTGAGTGTTAACCATGAGCTTGATTATGTAGCCAAGATCGGCTACAAATAGGGTGTGTCACCCTCTCAACCACCTTACCGTGGCTTTACAGGAATGGGTCGGAGATGGAGCACGATGAATACACGCAGATGTTGAAAATGGTTGGTTTTACATACATCAGTGATTGGTTCTTTGTTGCTGAGTCTTTTTCTTATAGCTTCGGCAGGGGGCTGACAGTGCTCGAGGTGACGATACCTCGAAGCTCAAGGCTCTTGTTTCTGAATGGGTCAATCGGGAATTCAAGCCAGATTCACCGGTCGACTCCAACGACAAACATACCCGTGGATTCTCCAACGATGCATGTGGCAGGCTGCTTTGCCCTGCCGAACTAGATTGGAACAACCCAGTGTAAGTAGTGCTCTTGGAATGCCGAAAAAAAATGCTCACTGCTCACCAGGGTCCGGGCAGGCATTCGAGATTGCTCAGAGGGCTATATCGTGACGGATCTCTCCTTTCCGGCCTACCTGTACGATGGGTATACTGCCAATCTGGATGATCTGGAGGAGGGTTTGTTCAAAGGCAAAATACTCATTCAGGTCTGTTTCACTAGTATAGCCTGGTTGTAATCTCACTTTTAGGCAGGGATATAAAGCCGTGTTCATGTCACCTTCCTCAGCAAAGGACGTCGAAGGTGATGGGGATGGAGCAGATATCATCCAGAACAACAGACGCGCCAGGAAGTCTTTCAATGGAGCTAAGGTCAAAAAACACGTAGCGCAGATCATCAATATGAAAAAGGTCACTCCTCACTCAATCGCATACATCGCATGCCTAGTAGGTCATAGTATTTGGCAAGGTCAGTGATGATGTATGATAACCATTCTGGCAGGTTTGATTCTCACTTTCTTCGGTTACATCATGGCGGTCTGTTGATGGCGATTTTGACTATGTTCAATTCTGGTGTACTATTGTTGACTTCTTTGAAAGGCCCCCTGGTCGAGATGCGCAGCGCAGGGTCAACAAGCTTCTCGAGTGGTGGAGTAGGTGCGTCATGTATTTCTCTCAATAAACATCACCTGAACTCTGCTGTTTAGGAAGGTTTTTGGATGGAGCCACCATAACAACATCAGCGACGTGGCAAAGGCCAGAATGTCCGTCAATGCCCTCACAATGCAGAGGGCACAACACGATGATGCAGCTTTTGACTCGGCCTAGAGATCCCTCGTCGTATAGTTTACTATTACTTCCATATTAATGTCCAGCTTGATGCTAATCTGCTTGGTGTAAAATAAATGAATAATATTGAGCTACTACCTTCAGAGCGCTCTCCGAGTCCAATCCGGGGATTCATAAGCTTGCCGTGTCAGATGGTATGAATATGCATGCTTGTGTTGGTTAAGCTAAATCAGGGAGTGCAGCACAACCATGAGTATTCTTGATCATTCGCGCTAACAGTGCGATTCAAGCTCCAGTTCATGAATCTGTGTGCTTGTGTTGGATAAACTGGATCCGGGGAGTGCAGCGCAACCGTGAACATCGCTGAATTCTGTGCACAGCTACAACTAGAACATGATGCATGGCACAATACGTCTAAGGGCAGTTGAATTGTAAGCTGGGTACTGAGGTTGATACATGACCCTCCACTGCCAAATTTGAAGTCAAGGTACATTGCTACGATGACACATGGTCTGCAAACAGCTCCAACTTCTTGGGACGCAGTCGTAAGTGGTATATCACCGCCAGCTGTTAGCTATTCAGAGAGTATCATCTTGAGACTCGAGGCATGATACAAATTGATTGCCGCCTGCCTGTTTGAACAAAGCCCAGCTGCCGCGCAAAGATATAGCTTCTTCACACACATCCAAACCAATATACAGTTGACAAACATTAGACATATCAAAAAGATGGCTTTTAAAGTTGAAGTGACACACATGTATAGATTACATTGATGGCATGAGCCAAATATACATGATGGCTGTTGAATAGTAGGCAAAGTACTGTGGCGAGGGATGACCCTTGGCTGTCAAGTTCTGAGTCAAGTTACTAGGTCATAACTCCACAGTATTCATGCACAGCTGTGACTTCTTGGGACAGGTGACAAATGGACACAATTGTAAAAACATTCTGAAATCACAGTACCGCACATGGCACATGGGGTATTCAGGACGCTATCTTTATCCGCAGGCTTTCTGTGGTCTTCTCTTCGGTTTCAGGAGGTTTACATAAATGCCTAGTATTGCCCAGCAATAGCATAATCGTTGGGATCGACAACTGCAAACAGAGACTTTCCAAATAGACGGATAAATAATTACTAATGTAGGGGGCCAGAAACAGTCAACTTTACCGACAATGCAAGGGGACAGCAATTGAGTGTAGGACTGCGAGATGACAGTAATCGTAAAACACATCGAAATCATAAGCCTGCTAATGGTATATAGGCTAGCCGGGATATTCTCCTTGTCTATGGGCACATCAACAATCATTGAAGTAGGGTATAAAGACACACCATTTTACGGACAATGGCACAATGGATAGGACACCTATCAAATGGTAAATTGAGTGCCGAGGTGAACCATGAGCCACTGCTCTCAAGTCTCTAGCCTACTGTCTATGTCATGAAAATGTACCACCAATGCAAAGCTAAAACAAATTTGTATGGAATAGCCATCAATCACCACCCGACCAAAACTGCCTATTCAGAGCAGATAGGTTAAAGGTTCGATGTAGCATTTGATTTGGTTCTCGCTCAATCGACGCACAAATTATCGCTTCCACGAGAAGTTACAGCGGTTTTGTATGGAGTAGTCAATGATACCCGACAGAACTACATCATAAATTCAAAGCGCTCGGACCAATGAACCAAACCAGCATATCATTCGGTTCGAGCTCGATCTGTGGACAAATCGTCGGTCTCTACAAGGTACCGACTTCTGCTCTGATCTTAAAAATTGTGAACCTAGTTCTGCAAGTGGTAGGCATGACTCGTTCAGATCGAACATCAGATTTTGCACCAACTACCTCTCGATCTCGAGTTTAGGTGATCCATGAGCCTTTAGCAAGTTGCAAACCTGTGCATGCGAATTCAAATCTCCGCTTTCCTTTATAAAGTCAAGCATCACAATGCAACGGTCGGTAGCAGAATTATACTGATGTTGGTGATTGTCTACTATATATTGTAATATATGTCCTTCTCACGCCACCAGTTCACTGATGAGGTACCCAGAACCCGAGTCTATTCCTTTTTCTCTTCCAGCTATAATTCATGGAACTGCAGAATATGTTTGTCACCTGCCGTCCGTCGCAGTTGCTTAGTCTTCGAGAGGTTCGATTCTGCTGCACTAGACGCATCTGGGAGACATTGCAGCAGACCATCATTGGATGGTTGGAAGGGTAGGAACATCTTTTTTGAACACGGACGAGTTCCATCGTTGTGTGACAGCAGAAGCATCGCTGAATAGAAGGTAGCTTGCTATGACCTTATGTTGATTACATGTTGTCGTCTCTTGAGACCTGTGCTTGAATGGCTTGGTATCGCGTTGCAGCATCGAGCACATTTTTTGTCAGAGTTCCAGCACATAAACTTTTAGACTATACTCCTATCATTTCATGATCAAGGTTTGGAGGAATAAATCACTATGTCGCAGGATGTATCATGCATTGGCAGGCTATCACTGATTTACTCCACAGTAAGTGGACAGCTTGATCGTCTCACTGCCCTGCTCATCACCATTCGACAGACATACCGCGCTAAAACATCATTAGCTCAACCTCTTTGATGAATTACTGTTTACATGAAAAGGGATGGGTTTACTTTTGCTTGACAATGATAAATGATTACCATGAAAAAAGCGCGTTCAGCGCTTTTCATGTTTATCTGAACCAATAGTAGCCATCGCCGAACAGTCAGAGACAGTCACCCTAAGTGCAATGGTATGCGAGACGAGAGAAACCCGAAGAACGGGAGACTAGAGGAGTAAGGAAGAACAACAAGAGCGGAGAACAGCGTCTATGAATATTACGAGACTGCGCCATGAGTAAGATGCATAGCAACACCGCAGGCCTGCCTACCTAGATGCATTTCGCGGATGGATTTTGGGTCTCAATACTGGTATGACGAGTACATGTTCAGCCGATGAGGCAAATTTATTGTAAAATAGTATTCACAACTGAAGAGTGAACATCATGGTTATGTCGACTCAAGTTGTTTGAGGAATAAATACCGCTTACAAGAACCACAACAGGATAGGCACGTATGTGTACATCTAGATACAGAACCATGGCGCGTTGTGCGAAGGTCAACTTCTCACCGGGAATGGCAGGTATCGACTCTGCAGGTCCTAGTGAAGTGCTTCAGAGCAAGTCTAGATGTGAAAGATTCCCTCCCCTGGGAGGACTTCAAGCAAAGATCAGGTACTATCAAAGTCCTCAGCATGAAGTTGTACATAGTTCAAAAACCCGGTTTTCCTGCACCAGTCAAGTCAGTCCAACTTCCATAATCCAGGAGGCTTCACCCACCAGCCAACTTTTGTTGTGAAATGTCGCGCCAAAGGTTCACTCGACACGCTTTTTGGCAGACATACCGGGGAGGATGACCAATGCGGTTTGTGATTTGGATCCAACGAGGTGAATAGATAAACTATTGTGGGAAGGGCGGGTTGGTTGAACGGAAGACCGTGGTTCTGACCGAAGCCTGATGGTTGGTGAAAGCCATGCATCTGTTGGTGATGGAACTGATTCGGAGCGAACCGGGGATCTACTGCGCGAGCCGATGGGACAAAAGGCTTTGGTCGGAAATCATTGACATAAAAATCTTGATGGGTTCCGACATGCGTTACTGTCGTACCTGGTGAGCTACGATTCGCGCAGGATCAGGTCAAAGGCTCACCAAGTATCAATTGTTCTGGCCTGATGCCACTATCGACTGCATGGCCCCTCCCGTATTTCAATAGATACTGCCATGCATCCTTGACGCAAGAAAGATAGGCCTCGTGTACCACCACCACATCGATCTGACTGTACGGGGGCACTGCAACGGGCCATCTTGTCACCGACGTTATTATCGACTATTTCCTCCAGTTCTTAAAATTCTCACCCTGCGACAACTTCAGGCAGTTCGTACGCCTGGAGGGGTTGTCTGCGCATTGGAACATGCTTCCAGCACCAGTGCTCGCCGTGAGACCGATGAGATACGCTGAGTTCAGCTTTTCCATCTTTGATGACGTTGCTAAGAAGGACGAAAGATCCAAAGTCTCCTCCAACGGGAATGTACCCGATATCTCCGACAGAAAATTTATCAGCGGGCACGTTCCTTTCGTACCATGTATGACCATGTGCGCCTTCAGTATTCCAAGTGAGGTCCCGTATTTGTCGCAAAGTCAGCGAAGGTGTCTCAGATTCGGTATCTTCGATCAATGCTTCTAACTGCGTTGGGAGTATGGGGGACTGTCTCCCGCTAGGAAGTAGGGCTCGTGCCAGAGTGACGAGATGGTTGATTTTCTTTTGTATCTCTTCTGTCACTGTAATTTGTGTGAGCGAGAACTTCATCGTTGGCTTGAATTCATACCGAATTCATCCCCTCTGTCATAGGAGTAAGTGACGCGCCCGTTGTTTGGCAACATCTTGCACGCGCATCTCAGTATAAAGCCTAAAGCATGCAAAAGATGATACTCTTACTCGTAAACACGCATCTAGCAATGTATGCGCTAATCCATAGTTTCGCGCAGTATACCACTCGCCATCCCGAGGGGGAGGCAGACCAACTACAAGAGTTTTGAGAGAGTCAACTCGAAATGAGGACGCCTGTAGAAGTTAAGTCTGTAGGTATGAGTTGCAAGGGAGATCAGACGACGCACTTCGATGAAATCTTGGACCTTGTTCTCATCTAGGTCGAGTTGTCTCTGGACGTACATCGCTGTGTCCTAAATAATCATCAACTCAAGAGAACGGCGGAGTATTGGTTGTAAAGCAATCACAGCAAGGTCGCGATACTGTACCACTGTATCAAACGCTGATCACATAGCCAAAAGAACGGCTTACAAAACGCAACATGAGCTCCATGCAAGTCCCTAGACTAGACGAGCGTAACACTTCGCGAACCAGGGCTTGAGGCGTCTGCGTTTGCACTGCTCTTGGATTAGATATGATATCGAGAACACGACAGGAATGGATACCATTCGCCAGCAAGATGAAAGGAGTTGGGGCTCGTTCATCTGAGAACCCAAGCATCTGAGGTAAATTGGGATGACTAGAGAATGAGATTCAGTGGAATCCAAGGGCTAAGTTTGACATACTAAAGATTCTGCAGGACCTTGACGTCTCGCAACCATTTCTGAAACCTATTTTGAGTGACCACTGTATAGACCAAAAACGACCACTTTACTTTGTGTGCACTGTCCTTGTCATCGTCGTATTTCTTGATCAAGGCTCGTTGCCCTTGGACCTGGACTTCCGTCGCGCCAGCCCACCATCCGTCTTGCAATCTAGAGCACCCCCGTAGTATAATCTCCGACTGGTGGTATCGCCGAAACTAGGGTACACAATAAATGAGCAAACAAAAAGACGATCAACCTGATGACTTACTCCATGATCATCCTCCAGTGTCAAGGACGAAAGTTCCTCGGGTAGATAGTGGTCTGTAATTCTATTCTCTGGTAATGACAAGGATTCGGCTCCTGCCCCCGCCGGAGCATCGGATACAGCAACTAGAGGCTCCGATGCATCGATAACCTCCGGGCTTTTAATCTCGACTGTTTCCGAGTCTGATTCATTGAGAGTCTCATGATAGGCAGGCGGAGAAGCATCCAGGACTCTTTCCGTAGTTGCGTCTGAAGTGGCGTTCCCTATCAGTGAGCTCACGGCGAGGTGTATATTGATGAGGGTGGCGAGCTTCGTCACAAGGGCTTTTCAGTAACTGGAATCTGAAATTCAACAATACGCACACCTGAAAAGACTGCGCGGCCTCGTCAAGCATGCGCATGTACTCGGCCAGAGCGTCGTCAAATGACGACTTACGGAGGAACCTATCACTCCATTTCGAATCGGCTAATTTTCTCATGAACCGGTGGATAGAACTTAGGGTGCTGTTGAGAGTCGAGAACGAACGCTTCGTCAAGGACCATCGTGTTACAAATAACAGCCAGGAGTACCTTTCGAACTTGTCCAAATTCCTCAGAAGCATCTCCGGGGCTTCATGGTATCGCCCACGCATTTGCTCGTCAATGTCAATCAGTATTTGTGCGGCACGACGTGCCAAGCGGTCACAGCCGGATCTGTTGACTTGAATGCTCTATATAAATGTGAATACAACTCGCAACACGCGCACAAATGTATATTTCATCCGTCTGCTCACCTGGATAGTTTGCAAGATTAGGAGCAAAACTGAGACAGCGGCAGTGGCTGGAGGAAACTGCAGAGTTGCCATGAGATCCCTGGCGAACGCCGTTGTCGTAATGGCTGCTTGCAAAGGGTCGACATCAATCCGTAGCTTTTTCGTACGAACGAATCTGAGCGGCATGGTGAAGAAGTTGACTGATAGCAGTAGCCGAGTCTTTCTACCGAGGGGACAACCCGGGGCCGTGGCATGCGATAAAGCAGGTCAGTAAAAAGGATTGTGATGGGGCAGCTGAACTGTTATCGTGGTGTGTTAGTACCGCAGACAGTCAGCTTGAAAGCGCTTAATGTTCAGAAAAACACATCATGAGAGCAACACGACAGTGTTGTTGAGCATGCAGCCGCGCGCGGAGATAACAAGGAGGTCACCAGCTGTCACTACTAGTAGGCCAGCCTGAGCGTGGAGGGCTGCATACGAACTCCAGTCAATATACTTACTCCCGAAAATTGCATTTATTACTATCAGTCAACCAGCTGCTAGAGGCTTCCCAAGTGAACTGGACTGATAGCACAAATATTTTACCCTGGAGTTGAATGTTAAAAAAGATCACCTAGTGAACGTTGAGTACGTGGCCGCGGAGATATAAATGTCCGCTAGCCGGTTTAGAACTGGTCTGCATCAGGCCCCACTACGAAGCCTTCCTCAGCCTCATGACTTGTTAACGAACTTCATGCTGCTTATTGCACAACCCATCTCGGGACCATGGCCGTTGTGCAACGTTCAGCTTCGAACGCTTATCCTCTTTCAATTCTGTATACTTATGGGCTACAAATAAGGAGACTCCGGCTGTGTCACAACCTCCCCTCGAGCTGCTACAAGATTCTACTAGGCCTGACCATTCCCGCGCACCAAGATAAACTCTATCATTTAATCCTTGTACATCATTTGTCCTGCAAGCCTGACGTCAAACCAGTCATGAATGTCAATTAGTAGAGCCAGGCACTTCATTTCTTGTTTCTTTCCCCCCTGATTTGATCGCCCATCTCAAGTGCTCGTTTCCCTTCCAACCAAAGCATTGCCTCTGTTGTTCCGCAGGTTATCATTTGAGAATTCATCTGAAATGCACTCGCCCGTACCTTGGTAGGTCTTCGGAACGACCGTTCTAAGGACCGCTGCACCATCATCTGGATACCAGGTGAAGCGGAAATCATTAGTGGTCTGCTCGTGGCCGGTCCGCACGTCCACAACGTTAGCTTGGACTCCAACGTGCTGAAAAAAAACGGCGGTTAGGCAGGAACGGCAGGAACATTGCAACATACCACTACACCAGGACGCTTCCCAGGGGAAGTGTGAAGAACTTGCGAGGTCAGCCGTAATATAGATCCTATGGGAACAGGTTTTGCGAAAGAGATACTGTCCAGTGACATGAATGTTACATGCGAACGCGTGAAGAGTGATGCATTCGCAAAACCAAGCTGGGAGCGCTATATTGACGAAGTGGCTGCAGAATTAGCAGTTAGCTCACCTCATAAGCAAGTCGCATAAGATAGCCTTCACAAGACCATCAGTGTTGTATGATTGCAGAGTTTAAGATGATCACCTCCGAAGACTTTCTGGTGAACACTTCGAACATGTCATTAAGGCGGAACAAAGACAAGGCTTTAAAAGGGAAACTAACTTGCGCTCTTGAGGGAACATGAGCATGGTCTTCTCCAGATGCGTGTCTCCCATCGAAACGCGTTCATAGTCGGATACGTGACGATCATTTTCTTGTCCGTATTTTAAGTACATTGAGTGCAGTTCAGCAGCTTCAGCAGAACTAGGAGGTACCCTAGAAAGAGAGCGAAGGGCCAAGGTTTGCCTGCGCTTCTTGGCATCTACATTTCTTCAGCGGATCCAATTAAATGTGTGAGACTACGACGCACTTTCGCCCATCGAATACAAGGCAGTCTCTTCAGGCGAACCGAGTTTAAGTGGGTTTACAGGCCGAGCCTTGCGAGTTCGGGCGTCCCTGCATACCATAGCGAATCGACCTACAAGAACGTTTCTTTTCAAGTCAGATGTTCAAAATGCGGCGGCTACTGACCAAGTAGCAGAGTATCTTCCACGCCGCTTGCACCGAGAGTTTCCATTAGGGTTCCGCACGGGTAACACCGCGGGTCGGAAAGCTGACACCGTACCCGTACCCGCCAACACCGTACCCGTCACGGGTACGGGTACACACCGACCCGTCAACACCGCGGTTGGATGAAAAACACCGCGGGTACATTACCAAGAAGAGTGTATTAACAACAACTGAATAGATATTACTACTTTTCCTCGTCGTCCTCCTCAGCTTCGACTTCATTTCGCTTCCGTTTTTGACTCTTTACAGAGGCTAGAAGGTCCTCCATCGCCAGAAGATCACTTCTGCCCCAGGCTCCGAGGCAGAGAAAAGCACGAATTGTTGATGGTGCGAGTCGGTTGCGAGTAAAATGAAGGAGCTGCCGGCCCTGCGAGAAGACACGTTCAACCGCAGTTGATGTTGCTGAGCGAGATAATAAGCACTGATTGATTGAAAAAGGATTTGAGGGTGGCATACCTGGGACGGAGAGATAGTCTAATGCCATCCACATCATCATCGGCTTCAGATGCTGACAATGACTCGGAGTTGAATGGCTTCAGCAAAGCTTTTGCAGCAAGCTGGAGAGTATGGTTAAAACATCGAACACGGTTGACAGACTCAAATGAGTTATCGAGGCTCGCGAGCTTTGTTGTTTGAGAATCATTTGCGGTCGCATTATCAGCATTAACTGCAAGAATCTATGATCTTCAAGTTAGCGTGATTTCTGCAATATTCAGAATCAGCTTACTCTCTTTGTTAGCCCAAAGCGTTCAAGCATTGCTTGAAAGAATTTTGCCATCGCAGCACCAGTATGTGACTAAGATATATCATGTAAAGATTGGTGGAGCATTTGATATGGCCTGGTGGCGAAGTGTAAGTGTGAGATCAACAGTGTCTGTGGGTTTCGATCGAGCAGACCGAGACACAAATGACTGTTTGACCTTCTTCAAGGGGCGGGCCAGAGCCTTAGCACCCTTTGCGACAGCCTTTTTGAGTGACTTGGCCTTCTCAGAGATGGACGACGAGATAGACTTAGACGATGAGTGGGTAGACGAGGCATCATATGCCTTCTTTGCGAGCTTGGTTTTCATGGAGACGATTTGGTAGACTTACTGGTCTCGAGTTTTTGCCTTGGCTTTATGGTAGTGACTCGAGCTTCTCTGTAGCAAAGTGTCAGCTCGATAAATTGCTAGAATGATTCACAGGGCACGAAAGACATGACAAAAATCAGTATAGCATTGGGTTGTGATCCTCAAGCACTCAGAGTAAGCCGACACAGAGAATTATAGTACGGTGTTCAGTGGCTGTCAAGGTTCCCGATTTGGTAAGTCATACCCGTTAAACACCGCCAACCCGCGGTAAAGGGTCGCGGTATGGTCACGGGTATGAATATCCAACACCGTACCCGTACCCGCCAAACCCGTCAGCAATGAACCGCGGTGTTACCCGTACCCGTGCGTTTCCCTAGTTTCCATCTTTACAGCTACTTCCATGGAACTTGTCCCGGTATATATAACCATGCCGCTCAGGCGAATATCCCTGACAGGCAAGAGAGGAGCGAGAACATCCAGCCTGGGTCAGGTATTAATGCATGGTTCAACTTCACTTTGACGTCCGCTGACCTATCAACAGAAGCGGTGACAATGTAAAAACCCTTTTCACGTATGCGACCAAGCGTTTCCACGCCCGGTCCCAACATATGCTTGTAAGATATCGATCCAGCAAGTGAGTCAAGGTGCTCCATAAGCATACCAGTCCGAAGTCCACCCCATGCGTTAGTATATTGCTCAAGCAACTCCGGAGAGGACGCAAAAGGAAGAAGGATTTCGGTATACGTATCGTGCATGTACCGGAGAGGAAGTGGCTGTTCAGGCGCGTGTGGTTCTACGGGACGGTCCTCAGACGATTTCGATGTGGAGGTGGCATTCAAGAGCGCCTCTGACCACAGCACTGACGTCCTCATCGGAATAATACTAGATTATGATTAGCTCCCTCCTTTCAGTATAAATGACACCCGCACTTGTGATAAGCAGGATTGGCCTTCCCACCTGCAGAGCCACCAACACGAGATCAGCTTAATATCGTCAAAACACTGCGCCCTGATACTAACTGACGGCTTTGAGAAGACCATCTAGCGCCTTGATATCCTGCGTTTCAGTTGCGGCCTTACGTTCGGTTGAGGTAGTTGTTGCCGAATCGGTTGTGTTCCATAGCGCTGGAGAAGATGATATCCACCGCTGAGAGGGGCCGAGGACATATTGGAGTGATCCTCTGCCAATGTGAAGTCACCGTCGTTTCAGCAAAAGGAGTGCAAACATACTTCTGGCAAATGCAACAGCCAATTTCAACCAGTGGGTTGAAAAATACAGTCTTCGGAAGATGGTCAGAACAACCGTGGACGTATAATGTTCCCCAGACTAAGTACCATACAAGTTGTACAGTACTGGTGGTGAACGTCTGAACAATAATAACTTCGGCTCAAGATGTTGCCGGACCGGACCGGAGATGCCTCATGATTGTGGTTTGGAAAGCAAGCCGTCAAGTACAACTGCGAGTTTAACAGTACCGTATATATATGACTCAGACGACGATTCTAACGACAAATTTGTGCCAGTCTACTGATTCATTCTTCCTGGCACGAAGCTCACCAAAGCATACCTGTGGAACGCGGCTCAGCACCTGTAAGTTGATGACCCAGAGTGTGTTTAACTCACTTCCCGCTTACTCTCCACTTTTCATCTCTGTTGTCAAGATCCTCTGCTACTTTCTCATCTATACCCACGGCTACGTCAGCCTTATTCGTACGAAGGCTGAGAAGTGGAAACGATCCTGCCAGGGGGCCTGCAGATCATCATTCTTACGCAATGTCGATTAACATTGTAATGGATTACCAACCGATCGCAGTTGAAAATGGAGTGGATACAGGCCACTTGACATCACCTGCAAGTCTGACGTCGGGTCGCAACAATGTCAGGGACGTTAACAAGACCTAAAAACACTCACTTGCGATAGCTTCGCCACAACATCAGACATCAGATTCTAGATATCAGCATGGGAATGATATCTACTTACTTGAGGTCCCCCTAAGAAATGCATGTCTCGAATGCTAAGCCCTTATAAGCTCACAGGAGCTACTCACCTTGAAAATGACCAACCCGGAACCACTCAACCACTGCCCCAACTCCGGTGCTAGTTCGTTCATGTTCCAGTAAGGCCACGGGCCATTCCAAAATTCCGTCATCTTCTGCCCATTACTGATGTCTGTGGCAAGCGTGAAGATGCCCCTGTCTATGTAATTTTGCCATCGAGTGACCATTTGTTGTAAGTGGGCAACAGAATCTGGACTGGTCGTGGAGTGTTGTGGAAAGAATGTGGTAGAAAGGAGAGACGAAATAGTCTTCGCAAAGTCAGTAGGGGTGACATCAGAAACAAACCACGGAAATAGTTTGGGGCTGGTGAATATAGTTAGAGGTTACGATCGCCTTGAAGTGAGAACCTTCCGATGACGTACTGAAACACAACTTGAGAGAAGTATGGAGTGTAAGTGACCAAAAAGTCCGCAAACACGAAATCAGTAAATAGCTGTACTCCGTCAGAGGTTAGCAGTCGTGCCTATCGTTGCTTGCAGAAACGATCGATGACGAACCTCAAAACCAGCTGTTCATAACGGATGATCAGACACAGTAGCAGCAAAGGGTGCCAAAAAGTACCGTTGTCTAGTACAAAGTCTAAACGCTTTCCTTGATTGGCCAGAGTCTTGATGTAACTCCAAACAGCAGCTTGATCGTCCTTGAGAATGAATTCTGTCCTCGCCTCCTGAGCCTCTTTACCGACCGTCTGCAAATGTTCTATGTCCGACTGCGAGAGGTGCGTCAAGAGAGAAAGATCCTGCATATATCGACGTCAACGATCTGCGAAAATGAGCCTCACGGAAGACTTGCTGTTGCATTGCCCCTACGTCGGGCATCTATTAAAACATCTCGAAGACGAAAATTCCCACTAACCAAAGGCACATCTGAATCATCTCCTTGAATAGCACTTCAAGCTTATCAGGTTCTCCTTGAAGTTTGGCCTTCTCACTTTCCAATTCGTGCATCGTGGTTGCGATCTCTAGTAAAAGCATATCCTGTCAGTCTTTCCGGAAAAAATCAAGGCACGGTCGAACATACGGTAGATAGCTGTTCCGCTACTTTTGAACATCTCCTCTTTTGGAGTAGAAAACGGGTCAAATCCGCGCCAGTATGTCTTCTGGTTAAAATACGTGCGGATCAGACGGTATCTATGTGTGTTTAAGCTTGTAGTAACTGCTGTTCAAAGCAACATACAAATAGCACCTGCACGTAAAATTCAGTCATTCGAAGTGTGTGGGGGAGACCTGGCCTACTCTGCATATAACCACGGTGCCTTGAACCAAGTGTTCTGGGACGTCTGTTTCAGACTCTCGAGGTCGGCATTATATTCAGCGACTAGAATGTCCCCATCCTGAGGAATTTCTCTGTGTTATGTTATCAGCCTACCAGGGATCTAAAATATGTTTAGGAAAAGTAGTCATCTTCTACCCACTCGAGTTCGTGGTCCCTTGCCATGCGATACTTCAAACGGCTTATTTCCGAGATAATTTCTTGCCCCTCGGTTACCTTCTTAGATAGCTCTTCTACCTTAGAAGCATCCGAATTGTGGGCTTGTTGGGCTTCTAAAGTCATGTCATGGAGAAGACGATGCACATGATCGATGATGTTTGTCAAGATGATGGGCCACCTCTTCACTACTGTTTCATATCTTGATGGTGCACTAGTCAACCAGCGACCTCTCGAAGCGCGAATGAATGGAAACTCACGAGAATCTGTATGTGACGGTTAGGCGTCAGCTGTTTTTTCATGCCGAAGCGTCAACTCACCCAGATGTATCAGTTGGATCATAAGGTGGGTATGGTGCTTTGAACATCTTGCGCTGCACGGACTATTATGTTCCCCTCGACTTTCTAAGAAGAGATTAAAGATAAGATGACTACAATCTACAACTTGATTAGGCTGACGATGGAAGACTGTGGGAAATCTCGAAAGCGGCATGAGTTTGGTGTCGGTGCAATTGGACTTTTGAAATTCAGGGCTCTTTCAAGCTTAAGCTTTACTAGCTTCAAGCTCAAGGACGATCCCTTGCGCAGCTCGACTTTGTTGACCGTGGCAGCTACGTCATGGCAAGGTAAAACAGTCGACTCTTCCTTGACTTTTCAGCTAATTCTGCCATCCACGTGACACATATAAATTTACAAATAACACGTCAACAAACCCCCAGACGCATTCGTTATGACCATCATGCCTCACAAACTCAATTCCCTCCCTTCGCAAATGAGTCTCCTATGTCACGATCTTGAGAGTATGTTGTGATGTATGGTTTATGGTCTTTGGGGCTGAGCTTCCATTTTAAGGGGCTCGAGCCAAAGCGAAACGTGATCCTGACCGGAACTCTCGCAAAATCCCAAAGCCACACGACTAGGCAGGAAGATCGCCACCAGCTACGTGTTTGGCGACGATGAGCGTCTCTACAACAAATTCCGAGTGAGTTCAACAATTGAGACGTACTTATATGCGACTCGACTTTGTGCTTCTAGGCTATAGACCGCCTCTCGTCCATCAAATATCTAGATATTACGAAAACAATTCGAGAGCAAGACCAACTTTTTCTTACTCAAGTACTCGAGCTGGTGAGATATGCTCTCCTATTCAGAAGGCTCAGACCTGACATGCCTCAACGCAGCTCCAAATCAAACATTATTTTCTCCAAAAGTTTCAGAATGTATGGCCGATGCGATACATGACCTGCATGTTTCTCAGGAACTCTATTGCTTATTCGAGGAATTGTTCGACCATTGAAATGTCTGGCAGGTGGCGAGGATGTCAATGATAGCAGCGAAGATGAAGACCCTGGTACGGAAGACGAAGATGGAGATGATGATACGGAACGCAAAGATGGGGAGCAAGATGGTCTTGCTGACGAAGTAAGTTATGGTCGTTCTCGTCATACAACCCAGCGATGCTAATGTGATATCCAAGTTTGATGGACATTCAGACGCACCTGCAGTCATGGCAAACAACGCTCCCACCAATGTCAGTCGCAACGCGGTCGGTCACACAAAGACAGGTACTCAGGTGAGCTTCCAAGCAGTTTTCATACCATCGTCGCTCAGTTATCCCTGATCACCTGACTCAGCGGGCCCGTCCTGGATAGTAACTCCATTTGCGAATCTGTTGCCATTGGTTGACCGCATCCGGTTTCGGACCCAGGGGCTCATCTATCATCGCGGAAGAGATCATCAACGACCAAGATCTTCCAGTTCAGGCTGTGTTTCCGGGCAACATGGACTTCTCGCGTTACCTGCATCTATGCATTGTTCCTTTTGTTGCCTGCCTGCTGATCGAAGATGACCTCGGGTGCATTGGATAGAAGGCTATCTCAATCATGCATGCAGCGCGGATGCTGGCGAAGTTCTACAGTTACTCAGTGATGTTCCTGATCTCATCGCTATCCGAGATGATGCAACAAGAGCGAACCTTCATGATCATGAAGATGTCCACGATGATCATGACGACAGCGAGCACAACTGCGATCACGAAGACGATGGCGGACACAGTCCGGAACATGGTCATTAGCGACTCCGACCGCTTCAAGCTGCAGTCAAGAGTTCAACGGCCGAATGCGACCGTGCGTACTGATTTATTGGCTACTGTTGCTAACACGTCCTTGACAATTCCAAAGAATACCTACAGCACCAAGGTAAGCACTGCTCTTCATCCGAGTCGTGTGCTTACATATGAACTTGAACTTGAAGATCGCCGGCATATCCGTCCTGCTTCCGTGTCCTACCCTTCCGCTGGTGTCAACCAGCAGCTTATGGTACCAGCGCAGCAAGCTGGCCTCAGTCATCGGTCACCCCCTCTGTCGCAACCATCCAAGGCCAAGAGTCGCACGTTGAATTCTCGCATGGACACAAACAAGGTAGGCTTGGATCACACATCCCCAACTAATACCATGCTCGGCTGCCCTGCAGGACCGCACCATTTTCTTGACGCTCGAACTTTCACTGGTATAAACAAGTCTTTCAGTCTACTTATTAACACTTGCACGGACGCTCCCATTCACAAACACTTACATGCTCGAACGTAAAGTTATTGTTGGATTCCATCAAGATTCATTGATCTGCTATGTAGCAACACTGCCCGGAAGTGGACTGATCACATAACACCAGCCGTTGTCCGCCATCTCAGACTTCGTTCCATCAATAACGTTAGACCCACTCTACATGTCCCATGGGCTACATGCAACGAAATCTGAGATGTACACACGAATCATAACATTTTGACTATGGGTGTCACCCGATCAACTCAAGCAGAATTCAGGAATATTGGTCAAATCACTTGCGTGTGTATAGGATATATACAGGTATGTCATAAGAGGATTGGAGATGGGTAACCGTGCTACACCGATATGCAAGGAATATAACAGCAGGCTGGTATTGCACCACGTCAGTTCGTCTTTATCAAGACATCATAATGACCAGGGCTACCAAATATCAGCTTGCGATGATTAAAAGTCAGTCGTCGACATACCGATAGATGAGAATCAACGGTTTATTCTTTGGGTCATCTGGCGGTGTGATGTCTTGGAAGTGAGCTTGACCATCTGGGGAATGGCCATCAAGATATGCGATCCTGATGTGCAGTTTGAGAGCCCGACACAAGGCCGCCACCTGAACATGGTCTATTGAACAACATCAGCTTGGATAGGTCAATGCAACTGCAACTCAGTATATTGACCTGCTTCTTTCCCGAGGGGATCGACGTAATGCCGACAAAATTCGCTGGGTAGCAACGGGTCCCCTGAATCATGGAAGAGAAAGCCAGCATAATCATCGCTCGCGGACTGAATTTGGGCCGATGTCAGATATCGCAAGTACGTTATAATATAGTTAGACACTACGACGGGTCAGATGCAGGCAGGCAGGTCATACGCGAGAACCTTACTTTCTTCTTCCATCAAAGCAGATAATAGACGGTCGTGTGTCAGCACTTGGTTAGGATCGGGGCTTCCAACGGCATCTACTAGATCCATGAGGGGTTCGCAGAAGGTCGAAATAATATCCGCGTCCATGGAATTATGTTCCATCATTCTGGAACCTGATTCTATTACAAATCTCGCAGCAGGGACGAGGTTGGGAGAATCAATGAGGCTACTGAGATACGCGTATGCCAAAGCTGATATTATGAACACATGAGTATGCGGAAGGCGGAAGCCGTGGATTAACCTTACCTCGGTAGAAGCAATTGCCATCACCTGGTTTAAACGTTCGCATCAGGTTATGCGAGTACCTATCTTCATTTATATACTACCTTTAGTACGGATAATCTTTGTGTAACCTTGCCGCATCAAGCTGTCGATCTGCGCCACAAAAGATGGGGCACCAGTATATTCTCCCCGGAGCTCATACATTGACGTCGGTGGAGCTATCAGAGGCTGATTTGGATCCATGCTCTCCTCCAATAATTTCTAAGAAGGGAGTTGTATCAATTATGTAGCAAGATCGGGGCATCGGCGCGCAACCAACCTGGCCCAATTCATAGAACTGAGATCTATGCGCCCCATCATAGATATCTGCCAGAGAACTGTCACGTCGTGCTGCTGATCAGCCGCACTACTCACCTAACTCTTCTGGTATTTGGGCGCCACCTAAGAACGGGGCTTCAGCTTCATGGAGGTCAGTATTCCGTAGCCTCGCTGAAGACAATAGCACATGTGTTGTGAACATTGTATTCGTTTTACAGTGCAGAGTGACTAACTCACGAGAGCTGGGCGATGTCACACTTGAAACTTTGTCGTTCATGTGGTGCTGCTAGATGTACGATACTACGTGAATGTCGTAAGTTGTGTGTGCCGTGATGTTGCTAATCAGCGACCAGTCAACTTTGTTTATCAAAGCCTTTCGTTTTCAACAACGCCAAACATGTGCAAACTCAGGCCTGTCAAGAATGGCGTCCGTTTGAAAAGAGTGTGAATATTTGGGATACAAGCACTACCGATATATGGGTGTGGTGTACTGAGACATAAATACAATACCAGTGAGCCTTATCCTCCGAATTCTCAGTCCTATTCCTCCTCCACTTCAGCCACCGTGCCAAGCGCGGTCATAACGCGAGCTTGGGCTTGAGGTGGAAGCATCGCGGAAAGTGATTGCGTGCGGGAAAGCGAAGCACCTCGTGTTGGGAGACGCTTTATGGGGCGTGAAGCTGACGTCGGTAGCGCAGATAAAGATTGCGATACTCCTAGAGGACGCGTCGTCGACGCTCGTAGGTTTTCTATAACCAAAGACGAGTTCCGTGTGAGTTTTGCGGTCATGATTGGCGACTGAGAGACGTCATTGGGAGTGGGACCAGTAGCCATGCATCCCTGGGCAACTATTTCCAGAGCTGTGGCTGGAATATCTTCAGTCAGCCACGAGTCTAGTGCTTTGAACTCGGGGCATGATTCCCATATATCATAAATCCACTTCGTGTCGGAGAGAAAGAAGGATGTTCGGGCCTCATCCTCGCGCTCTTGAATCTTCGACTTCAGTATTTCAAGTTCAGCTGAAATGGCGACATCATGAGACAGTGCACGCATCACCAATCATGGACTGGATACGTACAGTGGATGTCATTTAAACATTGCGGAGACGCAAGAGCTCGATCAATAAATCCAAGCAAGTACTTTCGGACGAACGAATGCGTTGGGAGTTCGGAAAGTGGGTCGCTGAGCTGCTGGATTGTCAGCGAGATGCTCACGAAGTTGTCAAAGATTGCGTGGGCCAGCTACAGCACGGAGTCAACGTCTAATTCTTATTAGCAAGCCATAATAATACCATACCTCCAACGTATCTAAGACCTGTGATTTTTTTTTCGTAAGCCAGAGCGTAAAATGACATGAGAAGGACCATACCAACTTGCGATCCCCCGCGGTAAGCATCGCCAGGTCAAGCACAGGAACCAGCCTGTCGCAAGTGGCAAGATAGGTTTTGATGTTTGGCATCAAGAACTCGGCAAAGAAACCACCGCAGATGTCATTTATTTCGTCGGTAATGAAGGTTCTGGTAGGCTCAGTTTGCGTCAAGCACTCGTTTGATTCGGCGGGAGGGGGTAGATTCCGAAGCTCTTCCAGAAGAGCATCGACGTCGATGAATACATCTGAAGTTGAAATGTGTGTTCTGAGAAAATGTGTTCTGACATAGTGAGAATAGTAGGTCAAACGATACAACGCTGAAGGAAGACTATGGGAGTTCTGTGTGTTAGAACTTCTGTTGCCCATCGCGAGCATTTTATACCTCTGTTACTAGTGGCAGAACGTCGCGCGAAGGCTATCGTTTTTGCTTGAAACGTCCCTGTGGATGTTCAATGGAACGGGAACGTGCAAAACTGACAGTGGATTTGAGGGTACTGCCCAAGGTGGGGCCATTGGTCATTATCGACCGCGGAAGCATAGTAATGCTTTGGTAAAGTCCACCACCTCCACATGCCAGTGTTCACATGAGATGCGGTAGGTAACCATGGTCTGTGGAGTCTGAGATAGCTGAAGGCAAGCCACTGGACTTGGTCAGCGGCGAAGGTCTAGGCAGGACTCCCGGGAAGTAACCGTCTCTATTGTCCACCTTAAGAAGACCACATTCACATTACACTGGATCTGAAGGCTACGCTTGGCATAGCGGTGATTCAGTATTACTGGCCACATCCTCCATATGAACTAAAACATGCCAGTGTCGTCATTCTAATTTCCGAAACGCCGCTATTGTCTTGTTGCAACTTCATCGTTCAACCACTTTTCGCCAGATGCGCAGCGTATTGCGCCGGGGTAAAAGATTTCTGGAAAAAGTCGATCAATCAAAGTACCGTTTCGACCACGAAGAAGGCCCAGAGCTCACCTGAGAAAACGCGTGCAGCTGTGATATTTCTTGCTTCAGTGCCTGGTTGACTGTCAGACGATGAGCATCCCCGTATCATAATGAAAGTCACGCCGAGACTTACTTAATCTATGCCTCGCAAGAGTACTCTTGCCCTCAAAGACCTATGTAATATTTCCGTTTCACCTTGACTATGAGTAGCTACAGTGCAAACGAATACATACCTCACTAACCAGGAGAATTGCATAGCTGGATCCACATCCACTTGATTGATCCTCAATGTCGAGATGGGACACAGGGAATGCAGCTCGAATGGCCCGGTCTAAATCCTCGACTGTCACAGGCATGTAAAGAGTCACTAGTCACTGGTCGTCAGAAAAGCGGAAGCAACTTTGCGTTTGGATCTGATAAGATATCGTGCGACGTAGTCTGTTTATTTATATTCCAGGGTCAGCTGCAACAGGCTGGAACCCCTAGATAAGAATTGCTTCCGAACTCTCCATATCGTCATACATTGCACATCATCATCTATGGGTCCGATGTACAGAGAACTAGCAAAGACCGCCTTCGGGTACCCCATCATCGACAACCATGCCCACCCATTCTTGAAATCAGAGCACCGCGACGCCATCCGATACGAAGTACTCATATCTGAGGCCCACGGCGATGCTTTGGACGATGCTGTCCACACTCTTGCTTGCTTGCGTGCAACAGCTCAGTTATCCAAGCTCCTCGGTAGCGATCCTACCTGGGAAGGTGTCAATAAAAAGAGACTCGAGTTGGATTATGCAGAGTTGTGTAAACTCTGCATGGAGCCCACGGGAATTCAGTGCATATTGTTCGACGATGGCCTGGGTGGAATCGCAGAAATGGCTGAAGATTTGAATTGGCACGACCAGTACACTAAAAGTCCATCGAAGCGGATTGTGAGATTAGAAGTGGAGGGCCAGGTAAGGGATCGTCGTCCCTATCTTTGAGAAAAGCTCAGTTGGGATGTTTAGAACATCTTACAAAACATCCTCATCGCAAATGATAACTCTCCTCTTTCCATGGGTATCCTCTGCGACACATTCCTGAAGGATTTTACCGCCTGTATGAACGACGCTGCCAAAGATGAGCTTGTGGTAGGGTACAAATCTGTCGCTTGCTACAGGTAAGTAGCTATATCATGGCCTGGATAAATGATCAGATCGACTCACTTATCCGATAGAACCGGTCTGGACGTCGACCCTGCACCCTGCAGCGCGGATGAACTTTACCAGTGCCTAACAGCTGCATCCGAGGAGTTCAAGGAGAAAGGTTCCATTCGCTTCCAGCACAAAGCCTTGAACGATCACCTAGTCAAAATAGTCCTCGATATCGCAGGGAAATGCAAGAAACCTAGTAAGAATTTGTTCCGCTCCGCGGCGCCTCCATACTCACGTCTTCCAAAAGTCCAGTTCCACACTGGTGCGTTGCAAAACAGTAGTCCAAGCCGCCTTGCATGATACTTATCCGCTTCAAGGTCTGGGAGACAATGACATTGCGTTGACAAAGTCTTCTCCGGCGCATATGCAGCCCATTATCAAGGCCTTCCCAGAAACGATATTCGTTCTCTTGCATTCCAGCTACCCTTACACGAGAGACGCTGGCTATCTCACATCCGTATACAAGAACGTTTATCTCGACTTCGGAGAGATTTTCCCCTTTATCTCCGCTGACGGCCAACGCACCGTCATACGTGAAGTGCTTGAGTTGGCGCCTACCAACAAGATCTTGTGGTCCAGTTCGTCAGCAGTCCATCTGTCACGGAACAAATTACTCACCTTTCCACAGCTGATGCGGCGTGGTGGCCCGAAAGGTTCTATCCTCGCCACTACCCAAGCTCGCGAGGCGATGTACGAGGTAAATTAGATCATTCCTTGCGCATAGATCCTCTAGATGTGAAATTTGATTCTTCAGGTATTGGCGGACTTCGTCGGTAGACAAGACCTCACGGAAGACCAGGCAGTGTCTATCGTGAAGATGGCATTTTTTGAAAATGCGAATCGTATCTATATGCTAGGGCTTCAGCCGAACGTTGGTATTTTGTCTCCCCAGTCGTAGTCGGCATTACAATGAACAGTCTCAGTCACTCTGACAACTTCGCGGAGTATGAAATAAACTGCAAAAACATGCCCACAAATCAATAACAGGTCAGTTTGGGTTGCATGAATGTTGACGCAAATAAACGGTGTAAATAAAGTTCGAGTAATAGTAGTTGTCTCCCTATCCATTGTTACTTGCCCGAGAAGACAGAATATTCCAATGAAGTGAGATGTTGAGACGATGATAGCAGGTAGTGTACAGTTGACCAGTAAGAAATCAGAATGCCGAAGTCGTGGGAGTCTGTGACCCATAATTACCATGACATAACATCATATCGACCTTCAAGCTGATATAAACACCCAACAGCCAGCTAACACTTGAGTGGATATACACCAGGTATACGTTCTTGCATGGCAAGATCCTACTTGATGACAGCCCAATCGTTTCTGAACAACGTGCTGCAAGACTTCATGCATGTTACTGGCCGCTATTCGGTTCTAACTTCTCTGGTTGTGCAACCAATGGTATCGGGCCCTGGTGTGCTCTTTCAACCTAAGATGAGCGCTTAACTTGTTCTTCAACTGCAATCTGTCACATCCAACGAGCTTTCTACATAAGCAACTCTCGTGCCTTGTATTTCTATCACACCACAACGGATCTTCTTCTTCAAGTCTTGCTACCTAGCTTAGCACCGTCGCACAGACCTATCGACAGCCTGACGCCAAAAGATCGTGTCACGACTTTAAGCTTTACTTCGACCCCAAACGTCCAAGTGACAGCTTAGACTTTATTGATCATTCGTATGTCGCCACTCGAGATAACCATCGCCCCTATGATGTTTAACCACGTTGTTGAAATAGTACTTCCCGGGAAGTGTTGCAATCCTTTTCGCGGTTTACCGTTGATCAATGTCAGTATTTCCATCTTCTGCTCTCTCTCCTGCTCTCTGACCTCGTCGACAGTTCGTGATGATCATGAAGGAACGTGGCAGAAGTTGTTACATGTCGCTGTCATGAGTGCTGAGTACGACTCCCGCGAACGCCAGCCTCATCCAAAATTTTTGAAGGGGACGCGGGTGGGCCTCCTCAACTACATCTACGGGTTATTAGACAACCAAGAAAAGAGTCGACTCATCTGACTGCATGGCACGACGGGCGTGGGAAAGTCTGCCGTCGCATTAAAGGATGAGACGACTGAAAATGACAGGAGACGACAGTAGAAATGCGACTCGGGGGACATTCTTTTTCTCGCGCAAGCACACGAAACGCTGCACGACTGGTTATTTCTTTGCGACACTCGCCTACCAACTCGCCACCAATTTTCCCAGCGCCCGGAAGGACGTGAACAGGGCTATCCTGGAGAATCCTGCGCTTCTAGACCCCGACAAGTTTATTCGCGACCAGATGGAGGCGTTATTTCTGCGACCTCTCCGGAAGCTTCAATCGAGGCTGCGCGAATGTCCGCCTTTGACGTTCGTTATTGACGCCTTCGATGAATGCACTCAGAAAGCAAGCTCGCTGATCTCATCTCCCTGCTCGACCATGCTCTTTGTCAACCAGATCTGCCCATTACCCACATTCTTCTCACGAGTCGCTCAGAATCACATATCTTTAAAGCTATTCAGAAGGAAGACGTACGCCCGTTGGTGTGCGAGATACCAGTAAAAACGTCTGGGGAGGGTGTCGCTGATATCATCTCGTTAGATGGTGTAGATGTTGACAAGGGTATCTACATCTTTCTGCAACATTCCTTCAGAGAGCTGCAAAATCGCCATTCCAATCCCGCAGCCAACGCAGGACCAACTGGGGCGAGCCGAGCAGGCAGACGTTTCATCGTGGCGTCTACGATGATGAAGTTTATCGATGACGGATTCAATGATCCCCGCAATCGGCTTCAGCTCATGCTCGAGCTAACGAGCGAAATGCTGCCAGGAACGGAGGTGTACAAGTTATACGACCGTATCCTCTCCACATGTGCAGATCCTGCGCGGGCATACCAGCACTTATCCGTTGTTGCTGCGCTGGCGGATCCTCTGCCAATCTCACAAATCTCGGAGCTTCTTGGTCCTGGTCAGGGCAGGGACGTCAAGACAGTACTGGTGCAGCTACGGTCTGTTGTCAATATTCCTGCTGATAGCACTCTCCCGGTGACTACCTATCACCTATCTGTTCGTGACTACGTGTCCAACCCCTCAAACTGCAGCATCCCTGATGTACAATATATAATGCCTCCCCACTCCCTACTCGCACATGCCTCTTTAGGCTTGATTATGCAAGACGTTCCAAAAACTGTATTTCCAGTAGTTTTCATGACGCAGCACCTGACCTGCGCAAATAGAATCATCTCCAAGCCATAACCACCCCAGCGAAGAGTCTGAACTTGTTGTTTTTTGCATACTGTCTTATTGAACTACTATCTCTTTTTTCATTCCGATGTCATATCACAGAAGATGACGAATTATTAGGCCGGTCATTGCATGATGAATTGCTGCAACAGCTCATCTAAGTTCTTGAAATATTTAAGAGTGAGATCATCGAGAATCGGAAACCTCTGGTTCCAATTTTATGTAGATCGATCGATCGTCATCTTGTCAATCCTATGCACGAGATACCTGCAGGAGTAGTTGCCGCAGCAAAGCATGACATATATCCGGAGCCAATGAGTAAGGCACACACTACGTTTCACATGGTTAGTACTCTTTCCCTGTGAACACCAACATCATGCCTCCATCCTCAGAACAAAGCTTCAGAGCCAATCTCTCCCAATTCCGCTGGGCCAGAGGCGTCACAGATGACTCTCAACAAACCCAACAACCACTTCAATCCTCAAACCCATTCTCGCGCTTCTACAACGCCGTAGCAGGCGACTACATCCCTCTCAGATCCAATGAACGCTCGAACGAAGACGAAGCATGGTTTGCACTATCACGTTGGGAGAGGTACGCGTTCAAATGTCACTCCTACCAGTCTTCTCAACATACACCTATTCTCTAGGCTGCTCGGGTTCGGTGCTTGCTTGTTGGGCGCAGCAGTCTGCTTCTTCGTCGCATTCATGACCCTTCCTTTCCTCGCCATCAATCCAGCGAAGTTTGCTTTGGCGTTTAGGTATGCATAGGTCCTCGTTATTCACATTCCGGTCGATAACTCCCTCGCAGCCTGGGGAGCTTGCTCGTGATGTTCAGGGTATGTCCCACCACCACATTTCATTCCAACCGGTGATAGCTGACCGCACCACTATATTCAAGGTTCTCAGTCCTCATCGGGCCAATAAACCACGCAAAACATCTGGTTTCAAAAGAGCGACTACCATTCACCCTCGTCTACTTCTCAAGCTTGGGCTTGACCCTCTATTTCTCCATCAGCGTAAGTCCGCAATCCTTCATCACCACAGAGCTCAATCTAACACCCTATCTTAGGTCCACTCGTACTTGGGTTCGCTATTAGCAGGTGTCGTCCAGGTAGTATCTCTGGTAGCGTATGTCTTGGCGTACTTCCCAGGAGGTACGCAGACTTTGCGCTTTGGTGGACAAGTCGCACTTCGAGGAGCAGGAAGCCTACTACCTTTCTAGCACCAACGACAAAAACCCATAACACGACTTGTATCCTCACACACGATATCTGACTACTTGCACGTTATCTATTCCGACGACGCCCATCAGTCCATAGTGAACGCAGCGCGATAATTTTGACAACGACAAACAATTACGAAATATCTCCAGAGCCTCGTGAAACCCAACCGTATCCCTCAACCTCTGTGACATGATCTCAATATATCCCTGGTATGACTCACTGCCACTCAGTTCCCAGCGTATCCACCGTCTGACAGGAACATCACCGTCACCAAAAGCCACGCGAACACAAGCGAAGGAACTTACCAAATCAAGATCAATGTTGATGGCCTCGCCAGCGCACCAATCAATCTTTTGCCCGCGTCCGCCTTGAACGAATCAGAGTCTGGAGGCGGAAGGGGCCTGAAAGTGCTCTTCATGTTCATGGCTGGCGCCGAGGTAGTGCTGCTCCACATGTCACGCTCCACATAGCTCCCAGATGGCGCCACAGCAACAGTAACGCCATCTCAGCAGTACCTGCGCATACACTCGTCAATATCACCCGGTAATGACAATTCGAGACCAATTCTCACCAAGCATGTTTTTGACCTCATCCTGAGCCTCGTTCCTGAGCCACTCGTACTCTGAATATCAACGACCTCTTCTGCGCGATATCTAGATCTTGCAGGAAAGCAGGATCAGACACGCCGAAGGTCTGCGCGAATGAAATCTGCAAACCCAGCCGCTTCAAAAAGGAGTGTAGGCGTACCTCTTGGATGATATTGTCAACTCGAATACGATCACGTGACGTTAGTTCAGTTGACAAGTCAGCTATTTGTTTCAACGTCTCTGTAAGATCGTCGCACAGTCCATTCAGAACCTCGATGGCATCGCCGACCGTTGGTATAGTGGCTACAACGAATCATGTAAGCTTCTGAGGGATGGCACAGAGAGGACAACTACATACCTACGAAACGAGACAATCATGACCACAGGAGAAAGCACCACCGTGATCTCAGGCTCTATAGAAAAAACCAACAAGCACTTAAGCCGAACATCTACTAACTTACCAGTAAATTCACTAGTAGTTCCCAGGTACTACACGATAGCCTTGAGAAACAACCGCTATCAAATTGAGTGGTCGATCCATGCCCGGGTGCAAAGATGCTAGCTAGCGGGACCTCTGCGTCCATCTGAGGTTCACCGCTTGATTCCAGCTTCTATTTCCAAGGCACCTCGCCGCAAGCCTAACACAGCCCCGTGGATACCACCAAAACCAGAATTTGTTGACATCTCAAGAACAACTTCGTCAGTACCGAGTAGCGCAGATCATGTAAAGCTCAGATTTTGGAACGAGTGTTAGAATGCTTCTGCTAAGCGACGCCACGAGGTGGATTTCTTAAACGATCGACAAGCCGATCTCTTCAGAATCATTCTTTAGGAGAATGATGATCGTCTCTCGATGGCTGGATAGAAAGTCAAGTGCCTGATGGCGAGCCAAAGTCAGTGCCCACACACAATCCAGTAAAAATCAGTCTTACCCCCGTCGCATGCTGGGCTCCCCGTTGGTAAGGAATTTCATTCATCGTTCGCGACCAAACTGATGATTCATGAAGTCCGAAGATCCTGACGTCTCGCATCCTCTAGCTCAGCACTGCCACAAGTCACCCGAAAGTGCCGTCCGAGTCCTCCCAGGCTGGACCTAGACCTTATGTATCAGGACTGGAGGTAGATACAGATTGCAACGAAATCATGCGCTTACCAGGAAGCATAAACGTATTCATTCCTTGTCAAACACTTGCAGTCTCTATCGCAGCCTCTTTTTCTCCTCAAAGTATGATGATATGATTTCAACGAAGTAAGAATGTTATGCTGCCCTAGCAAGTTAAATGACGTCAGGAAATCCCGCAACGAATCTCCCGGTGACCGACCTTCTAGGTAATGTTCCGGCACGAGTCGTACTAACGAGGGTATGGTGGCGTCCGTCTCGTCTAGGACCTCCGGAAGTACATCATACTTCCTCTGAACTATGTCTGACGCAGTTGCGCGGCTTCTAAATCATATACACTATCTCCTCTGGCGTTTCAGCAACCAGTCGTCTCACTTCGTTCCAGAGTCCTTCTGGACCGCTTGCAAGACGACGGATCACTTATTTGTTAAAGCCACCTATAGCGTAATCTTGTCATCTGGGGTGTGTGGAAGCAAGAAGTAGCTCGTTGTTCGTTTTAACTCTTGAGTCCATAGTCATTGAACACTGCTTCACCAAGAAGCGTTGCAGTATGCGAAATGATAATAACGACCGAGGCATTCCTTTCTTCGGCACTTCCTTCCAGGTACGACGTACACCAAGAAATGGCCCGTCCACGAGAATGGTTGAGGGTATTGACCCCGGATGCAAGGTCGTATAACTCGAGGGCAGAAAGTCGAGATAGCAGCGTGGACGGAATGGAAAGATACGTCGATGGTTTCAGATATTTATCCCTGATCTCAAGTAGTGCACACAGAGAAAGCAGGCAAGGAGACACGTACCAGGTGTACTTTTGAACCTGATCCAGATTATCGGCATAGATGAAGGTTTGACATCGACTCTTCAACATTCCTAACGATCACGGGTAGCACCATAGATATGAGTTCCTCGGAAAGCCTCGAGCTCATACGGTGTGAAATGAACCGGCGTGAGCAGTGCTTCTGGAATCTGCAGGTGGAAGGCTTTGCCACAAGTAAGGAAGATATCGGAGGACATCACAAACTAGGCCCCAATTGTATGTATGATCGTCAAATGCGCACGCAAGACAGACAATAGGGACGTTCAAAGTTGGGCGCCTACGCCCACCGCCTACGCCCACGACCCCCCTCGCCCATATACCACTACCCATTTTGTACTTGAACGAATGTATTATATAATCAATGATAACTTAACACTACCGAAACCACATTACACTCAATGGCACGTCTCCGAACATCACGCGAGCAATACCTTCACTCGTATCTCTTGCTTATGATTCTTCGCACTTTGTGTCAGCCAGATATGACCCTCGAAGAGGCAGCAGCACAGCAGCATTGCGACTTATCTTGCATTCTTGCTATTCAACAAACTCGTTATCTTCAAGAGCGCTCCCCTGTTGCAAAAGCCAGCACCCTGCACCTTGCTTGGGAATACACAAAATCACCATCTGATCATAATTGCTTTATTCACATGCTCCGTGTTTCTCCAATGACATTTCAAGTCCTGCTCGATCTGATTGAAGGTCATCCGGTTTTTTCCAATAATTCCAACAATGCACAGGTGCCTGTTCAGACTCAGCTTGCTGTCACTCTCTATCGAATGGGTAGATACGGAAATGGTGCCTCAGTACTGGACATTGCTCGCCTTGCAGGAATTTCTGAGGGCGCAGTAGAGTTGTTCACGCAATGATGCTTCCATGCAATTCAATCTTTGCATGACACTTTTGTATGCTTACCAACTGCTGAAGAAAAGGAGGTTGAGAAATCATGGATAGATGACCGGCTCAAATTCCAAGGAACTTGGAGGGAAGGTTGGGTTATGTATGACGGGACAATTGTTGTTCTGCATACTAAGCCAGGTCTCAACGGAGATGCATATTACACACAAAAGTCAAACTATGGACTGAATCTACAGGTACTATATCACACAGTTTTTTTAAACAATATTGAAGTGCTTTAACAGGTTGGAAATTTGCCATCCAATCTTCATATTGTGGACTATGCGCATGGCCTGACTGGTTCTGCCCATGATGCCTCTGCCTTTGAGCATACTGCAGCTTCAAAACATGCAGATTGGTTTTTTAAAGGCAATGAGTTTGCCTGGGTAGACTCTGCATATCTGGTCAGTAGTCATACCATTCCAGTCCACAAGCGTCCTGCTTCTCTCATTCCCAAGAATGCTCTATTTGATAGTGCAGTGGCCCATCTCTGAGTACGTTCTGAGCATTGCATGGGAGCTCTGAAAGGGTGCTGGCAATGCTTGTGGGGGCTTCAGGTGACCATCACATCAAAGCGCCATCATCGGGCAGCATGCAACTGGATTACAGTGGCCATTATCCTGCATATCCTTGTGATAGATGTTGAAGGAGGAGTACAAGGGGCACACTTTGCTGGGATCCACACTTGCACTGATGAACACAAAGATAGAGGATTGCCTGATATTTTTCCAAGTCAAGTGATTGGGAATAATGGAGAATTGAAGCGACAAAAGCTTGTAGAAGAGTTGATGGCATTTCGACAAATGTAACAGAAGTATTTGATGAACTACTATTAACAAGTGTATATAATAGAAAGGTGTTACAAAGTGACTAGAAGTTGACCATAAAGCAGAAAAAAAATTATCAAGAGGTGAAGGCAGAAATTATACCGAGACTCATCAAAGAAATACCCTAATCAAAATCTGGCCAATCTGGAGAGTAACGAGCACGCTTCACAGGCTCAGCCTTGTCATGCATCAGTTCACGGAGCTTTTCATGATACTCGTCAACATCCCAAATTCTGGCCTCAAACTCTTTGAGCAGCAGTTGGCGCTCTTGAAGCTTCCTCTCTGCTGTAGCACGAGCATTGATAGCATCTAAACTGGCCCTTTGCATATATAAGTGTAAGGTCAATTGAAATATAAATAAAAAAATGTACTTCTGCATGTTAATGAGTGTCTCGTCAAGGGTCCGCTTCTTCGGCACCTTGGAGATCCGTTGTCTCGCTTTGGTGAGACTATCTTGTAACATTGATGAAGATTTCAGAGCTCGCTTAGTTGTTGGGGTAGGGGTTGACTGCGAGGATGGAGGAGGATCATTCTCCTTGTCATTGACATCATAAAGAGGTTGAGAAAAGTCAGAAGGATCTATGATATTATTGAAAGGAGACTCAAAAGATGGCGAGATTCCATGCTGTGCTGCCTCGTTCTGAAGGGCTGTGTGGAGGCTCTGGATCTGTGAAAAATTCTCCGATGCAAGTTCTGGTCCTTCGTCATCACTCGGAGGCTGGTAGTGCACAGTCTTCCTGCCATGTGGGCCAACACCAGTAGTGATGGCTATCAGAGTGACATTTGGACAGGAGGATAAGATTTGATGGAGGACAGGAAAGAATTTGAACTGCTCAACAATCTCGTCTGCATGATGTTAGAATTATTCTGATGGAAAGTAAGTAACATACCCCAAATACATTGTGCTTTTGGAGTTGTGGTTGTGTTGGGTCCATCAGCGGGGACATAGCATTCGAAAAATTCATTGTCGGAGACATTGCTGTTCACGTCAGATTGGATCCCTTCACCAGTTTTTCGGAGACGTCGAGCATGCACCTTGTATTTTTTCGTTAAGCTGAGCAGAATTGTAAGCTGGAAAATAGTGAAAAAAGCGCAACACTCACTACTCGTACTTTCATTTGACTTGGTCCCCCATTGCAACAGCATTCTGGCTGTGCAATTGTGGGAAAACGGCAGCTGCCATGCGCTGATATACCATCACTTTGCTATCTCCTGACGTGTTCTGGCACAGAAACATCATATCTTGTATCACATATGACAACTTTGACTCACTGACCTCGCCCTTCTTCCGTTTGCCTAGAAGCATGACTCTGTTCTCCGAAAGTTCAATCTGCACCAATAGCTGCCAGACCAAGTCGTCGGTCCAGACAATCTCCGGGATTGTGACACCGTTATCCTTCTTCTTCGCCATATGCGCAGATCTGATTGATGGTGAGTAGAAGGTAACAAACAATACTTTTTTACAATTACTTTGTATTATCTAATTATGCAAACTACGTTTTAGGTGATGACACCATGGGCGTAGGCGGTGGGCGTGGGCACCCAACTTTGAATGTCCCTAATGTCGCCTTGAATCAGGTGGAAGCTCATGGAGTCATGTACGCGCAAATAAGCTGTCTTTCTGACCACGGCTGCAGTTCAACAAGAGTCAATTCCCCCAAAAGTACAATTAGTGTGTACGGGGCACGCTCTATGTGGATGACCAGCGAGAATGGACAGAACACGATCATCGCGTTGGCATTGATAGTATTGTGCGATGACAGACAGTGCAAATTTGCCTGCCAATGAAAGTAAATGGTGAAAAGGTCTACAAGTTAGGCCCAGCTCGGCAACTGAGTCCAGTTCAATTTTCGCTGGTCACCCGCCAAAATCACATCAGATCGACCCAACACATTTTTTCCATCAAAACGTCTAATTTAACTCAACCAGTGTGTGTGCTCAACAAAAAAGTTTGATTTTGATGGGTTAGATCAATCTATGGGTATCTACTTGTAGCACTAATACAGGTTGTTGTCTCTGGCAATCCAATTCTTCCATCTCATCCCTCCCTTTCTGACTGATTCAGATGTCACCCGAAAACAAACAATCTCAGGCTGGCCCTATTGCTGAGTCCACTGCTGTGACTGACAAAGGCACGAAGACCAAACCGAAAGCACCGAGTGCGAGCACAAAGACAGTTTGGAAGTCCAGTGACAATGCTGTGTTGATAGCAACACTTCTGAAGGAACGGGAGGGTCATCAATCTGACTCAGGATTCAAACCGAAGTCATTCATTGCTTGCGCGGAAGCACTCAAAGGGAGTGAGAAGACAAGTGGAGATGTTGCGAAGACATCTGGCTCATGTCATGATCATTGGGGAAAGGTATGTCTTGTATTCTATTTGTGATACATTCTAACTGTGCTCTCAGCTCAAAAAAGACTTCGCTGTTATTAAAAAAAACTCTGGGAACAATCTGGATTTGGCTGGGACAACACTTTGAAGATTGTAACTGCCCCACCAGATGTCTGGGAGAAATATCTCACAGTAAGTGGATCTCATCAGATCTGCATGACTCAGAGGTGCTGACCATAATGCCTCGACAGACACACACAAAAGCAAAAGTCTGGAGGAAGAAATCTTTTCCACTCTATGACAGCATCCAGATTCTTGTCAAGGGGATTATTGCAACTGGCGAAAATGTCTTTTGTGTGGGCATGACTACCACAACCAAAATTGTTGACACCACCCTCCCATTCAACTATCCTGCTGATTCAGGTGAAGAACATGAATTGTTGGATGATGAAAATGATGAGGTATGTTTTTTTTATTTAAATACATGATCTATTGGCTCACGGCTATCTACCAGGATGTCAATGACTTGCAGACACCCATCAAATGGAAATGTTCAGCTGAAATGACACCATTTGGTAGTAGCCGCAAGTGCCAGTCAACTGGCTGTGCCATCCATCGTTCTTCGAGTGGTCGTGGCTCAGGTACTGATGCCATGTTTTCAGTTGCTGGAGCTATTGAGACACTTGCTGATAAATTTGACGAGTCTGGTGGGCTCACTTCTCCAGAATGTTGTAGTGCTGCCATCCACTGTCTCAAAGATGATGCTGAGTTGTCCGAAACTGAGCAGGTGACAGCCGTTTGGTTGTTCTCTCGTCAAACTGCAATTGCAGATTCATACCTCACAATCAAGAAAAAGTCAACTCACACTTGTTACATTCAGTCAGAGTTAGCTGAATTTAGTCTAGGATAGTACACTCTGTGTATTTAAAATGTACTGATAACTATCCCACATAGCTTTGGCAATAGCATCCCTAAGCTTGGAAGCCTGAACTTGTTCTGCAGATGAGATATCACCTCCAAGACCCTTGAACCCATCTATCACTGCCCTGATAATATCACCATGGGGAGTTTCACATGCCTCTGGGAGGTCATTGTTGTCGTAAATACGGATGAAATTGTGTAGTACACAGATAGCAGGGACCATTTTTGCCTGTGCTGTGAGATCATACTCGGGAGAAACCACAGGAAGCCGAAAACACCTTTTGACCACTCCGAAAATTCATTCAATGACATTACGGGCTTGTGCATGACGCAAATTGAAAAGTTCACGATAGTTTTTGGGCCTATACAAGTCATGAGAAAATAATAGCATGATAGCAGAAATGAAATACCGTAAACCAATCCTACCCCACTCGTTTAGATGGTATCATTCTCCATGGTATGGGATCATGAGCCCATTGCAAATTGGAAAGCCTGCATCAGCGAGAAAATATTTACCAGGAGGGATAGTCAGGTTACTTCATTGAGCATCCTCATAGATGTGTCCATCAGCAGCACTGCCCTCCCAACCACTGAGAATATATGTAAACCGCAGATCTTGTGAGCATGCAGCAAGCACATTCTGTGAGAGACAACCTTTTCGGTTGCGGTAACATGCCACGGCATCATCAGGAACAAAAGCATCCAAATGAGTCCCGTCAATTGATCCTTGGCAGTCTTGGAAGAATGGATAAAATTTCAGCTTGTCCTCGATCTCAGGTGCAAGTGGGGTGGTCGCGTCAGGAAGTCGTACATAGGCATTATAGAAAGCATCAGACATGAGGAGGTTGAGAATGCAATGGATGGCTCTGATAAGCAGAAGTCAAATTCTAAACTCGTCAATAATTATTATGGTGGCGCACTTTGTGAGAGTACTTGGACTGCGCTGAAATCATTCTTCAAGATGACGCTGGGGTAGGCCAGTTACAGCAAGATACAGGAATATTCCAAGCTGCTCTTCAGCCGAAACATGTCTTGTGTCATGAAGGCCATGTTTGATTAGCTCATGGAGAAGGGCCTGGAATACATGTTTATTCATTCCCATTGCATCGTAAAAATGCTGAGGATGGCCAGCCAGAAGCTCATTCAACCATTGTTGGCCAGTGAGCTTGGAAGTATTTTTGGGAGTTTTGTCGTAGCGGGCAGCATAATGATGTTGAGTAATGGAAGCAGCAGCGAGTGCAATAGTGATGACAGCTGCCTGTTTTTTCTTCATTTTCAAGCATGCAAAGTGCTTTCAAGTAATGTTGATTGCCATCAGCAAGTACAGTAGGGTACACTAGAAACAAACTCACTGCCCAGTTTGGGCCATTTCGCTGGTCTAATTTAGCCAACCATCAATTGAACCTGACCAGCGAAAATTGAACTGGATTCAGTTGCTGAGCTGGGCCTTAGTGATCAAGACAAACGGACGAGCAGATGGAAGGGGTGCTTTTTGCATGCTCTACCGAGCACACAACGATAGCGAGTGCTCAAGCAAATCGGACAGCGTGTGGAGCTCATGTGGAGCACAGACAGGAGAGTCATGCGAATTGGTTCCATGGGATCAAACATTTTGTCCTTACATATATTAGATATTATTGCCAAGACTGAGTACTGAGGCCTGAGGCCCAGTAGAAGTCCACTGTTTTGAAAATGGCTGAGGTTGCATGAAATCGTCTAAACTAAGCAACACAATCTCGACAGAAAAATAAGACTAATAGCACATGTGCAAATGTGCGTGATTGTACGTGATTGTCTCAGATTGTTTAGATGCAATATTTGCATGTCACCTAGATTGTGCCAGATCTGCTCGTATTGCCTGGCTGCAATGCTCATTATGTCGTCCTGGATTGTGCTAGATCTGCTGATATTGTGTAGTATACATTACAGGTAGACAGATATAATAAAACTTGGCACATCCCGCCACCGTCTGTTACAGCCCGCACTTGTTCTAGCCTGCGCTCCATTCATATGCAGCTGTGCTTTGTCCGATCCCGAAAGGCAGTGAGATCACAAGAAGTTGGAGGGAGTGTGCTGTCACTGACAGTGATCCTCATGAGGATGATCAAGATAATGCAGAGGCAGTGAGGTCGCAAGAAGTCAGAAGGAGAGTGGTGTTGCTATACTTTCTGGGCGGCGAGCTTGTCATATGACTGATTAAATATGTTAGTCTGAGACAAGGACAAATGATACAGAAGGCACACTTTTTCTGTGCTTCTGACAGTCCATCGTAGTAGGTCTTGAACTCAGCTGCTGATCCGGTGTTAAGACCGTGCTCAGGGGTAAAGCGGAGTCTGAGGGGCTTGGCTTCAGCTCGTATGCTGCACCCCTTACCTGAGTACGTGCCCCTAATTTCAGAATGTAGTCCGACATGAATTCTATGGGTTCCGACAGGACGTCAGAACGGGGGTCCTCTGAAGGAGGACCGATGGACTACTAGGTGAGCACGGGAAAGTCGGGCAGGGGTTGTTCCGCCCAACAGGAGGGAAGCGGGAGAATACTGCGGTCAGAACCAACAGTAGAAGCGGAGCAGAAGGAACTGCTTTGGACAAAGTCCGAAGCAGAGCAGAACAGAGGGGACGGATACGAGAGTGCAGGGTCTAGTTCCGACACATGGGAAGTTGGAGGAGCGGAGGGACGGGGGAGCGGGGGAATGAGGGAATGGGCGAATGGGGGAACATAGGATCAGAGGATCAGAGGATCAGAGGATGGCCAACCTAGGGAGTCAATCCCCTAGGCCAGCTTTAACAGGGGTTGACTAGGATCAGGCCCAAGTCAAAGAACAGAAGAGCAGGGCTTAGAAAAGGTAATATTCAGACTGAGTATCTACAGACAAATGTACATATGTTTATATACTATCAGTGATGAGCATAGCATAGCAGAAGGCTATGTGCTGAGTGTACAGGATTACAATAGGATGACTGAGACATATGAGAATAAGGCTTGGGGAACAGTATGTACGCGATGGATCAGAATCGCTAGGGTATAGGGATTACCGGTGATCCAAAAAGCAGAACTATGATACTAAACGGGGATAGGACCAGTTGAGTGGTTCCTAGTCTAGGAGGGGACCGGTGAGGCAGTCGGACAGACTAATAGTTGGGTGGGACAAGACAAGTGGAACCAAGCAGGTTGGAAAAGCGGAGGGAGTAGGAGTAGGATCAGGCGGACCAATAGGGCGGAGGAGCAGAACCCCAGATAGGGTCAGATGGAAGGGGTATGGTGTCGGAGGACATAGGGGTAGTGTCAGAAAAGCGGAACTGGGTCGGGTGGAGGTAGCAGGGCTAATCTGCTGAGATGCACTTCGTGCATTGTCGGAGAAGGAGGAATGGAGCGGATGGGGAAACAGGGGGTTGGACCAGCAGTAGGGATGCTTATAGGTGGTACTGGGGGTACTCAGATCCGGTATATGACATCTGGTCTTGTTGCAAGTGAGCCATTCACGTGTTGGAGGAGATTGAGTTGGTTATGCAGTTATGTGGTAATACTTACTAGTAATTTGTATCGGATCGGTGGCAATGGTGACTGGTGGGACGGCCCCATCAGATGCATCAGAGGGATCTAGGGAGTGTTCTGGGGTCAGTATAGTAGCCATCTCTACAAGTCACGAGCACAGGACAATTCATAAATGTGAGCCAGGGGGAAAGATAATGCATGAAAGCACCAATCAACAACTCACCAAAGGATGAATATATGCGCATACAGTCACTCAAACATACCCTTGAGCCCTCGCTTTAATCACAGATGGGAGAAAATGTGTCTCTATGAGTCATGAGCACAGAACACGAATAATTGTCGTAAATGTGAACCACCAGTGGGTAAGACAGGTGAAAGCGTGGATCAACAACTCACCAAAGGATGAATATATGTGCATATTAAAGTGAGTTTAGGCGAGCAGGGACGAACAAGGAGCTGGTAAGAATATATACTAAGGGTATGTTAGCTCGTTATAAGTAAACGGAAATAATAATGACTTACATCTCAGTCTCGAGATACTCGACTGAGATGTTCTAACGTGGTACTCAATACTTTATAGTAGTTAGCATAGTGATACGAATAAATGGTAGCATAGGTAATATATTGTTAAGTCTCGGCCGACATCACCTTGTCGCTCGTCACATAGACTGGTTGTGCTCGCAATGTCTCACTCTGACATCTCATTTCCTCCTCCCGGTCCGTGCCTCAAAACATCACCACTCAACACATATATTCACTTAAACATTCCCTCCAGTCCTCAGAATCAGATTCTGAGTGAGAGGGCCTCTAAAATCACCAGAGGGAAAAGAAAGTTATTAGAAGTAGGTGGACCAATGATTGACTGGAGTGAACTTGGGAGATGGTTGGAGTGAAGATGATGGTTGGGGAGAAAGAGGAAAGACAGTTGAGGGAAAAGCTGTGGTTGGGGACTTAGGATTCTCAAATACTCCAAGTCGTCCTAAATCCGCGGACCCGGGACTCGGATAAGCTTCGCCATCGACGTTGTGTAAAATGTATGCAATTTGTTGTGTGCAACATGCAATGTGCAGTGACGACGTTAGAGACATACAACCTCGCACAATCTCAGACTAGTGCACTAACACCGCCAGCCAATCTCAAACAATCTCAGCTTCGTCTCAAAATTTCGCACAATCTCGCACAACCTCAGCCATTCTGGGAACAGTGGACTTCTACTGGGCCTGAGGCCTGAGGACACCCAGTTGGCACTTCAGAATTGCTTCTCCGCGTACTACTAGCTGATGCATAGCCTAATGTTTATGTAGAACGCGCAAGACTTCATGCATGTCTCAGATCTGGCTGTGCAGCTCATTAAATCGTGGTAGCAGCCTCGTGTCTTGCAAACACATAAGCACTCACTGACTCGTCCTTAAGCGCTTAAGCCTCAACAATTCCACCACCATCCAGCAAGCGTTCTTTCCACACCACTCGAACGAATTTCCTTCCATTCTTAAGCAGCTCTCACGCCCTGTAATTTTTACAACTTGATCGTCTTGCCGCCTAGCTCAATACAGTCGTACAGACTTACCGACAGCTTGACAATATCGTGACACGACTTCACAACTTACTACACCCCCAAACGTCCAAGTGATAGGTTGGACTTTGTCGATCCTTTCGTATGTCACCACTCGAGATAACCCGCGCTCCTATGATTTCTAACCACACTCGTCGAAACCACCTAGTACTTCCCGAGTTGTTCTAATCCTTTTCATCATTTATCGTCGGGACCAATGGATCAATGTCAGTATTTCCATCTTCTTCACCCTCTCTCGCTCTCTGATATCATTAATAGCTCGGGGTGATTCTGAAGGAACGTGGCAGGAGCTGTCCAAGGTCGCTGTTATTGGTGCTGAATACGACTCCCGCGAACGTCAGCCCCATCCAAAATGCTTAGAGGGGACGCGGGTGGACCTGCTCAACTACATCTACAAAATATTAGACAACCGAGAGAAGAGTCAACTTATTTGGCTGCATGGCACGGCAGGCGTAGGAAAGTCTGCCGTTGCGTTCACTGTAGCTGAAAAGATGAGAGGTCTGAAAATGACAGAGGAGACGACAGTAGAAATGCGACTCGGGGGGACATTCTTTTTCTCGCGCAAGCATACGAAACGATGCACGACTGGTTATTTCTTTGCAACACTAGCCCACCAACTCGCCATCAATTTTCCCAGCGTCCGGAAGGACGTCAAAAAGGCTATCTTTGAGAATCCTACACTTCTATACGCCGACAAGTCTATTCGCGACCAGATGGAGAGGCTGTTTTCTCCAACCTCTGCGGAAGCTTCAATCCAGACTGCGCCAGTGTCCGCCTTTGACGTTCGTTCTTGACGCCCTCGACGAATGCACATCAGAAAGCGAGCTTGCTGATCTCGTCTCACTGCTCGGTCAAGCTCTCCGTCAACCGGATATACCCGTTACGCACATTCTTCTCACGAGTCGCTCGGAATCGCACATCTCTAAAGCCATGCAGAAGGAAGAGCTACGCCCGATGGTGTGCGAGATACCAGTGCAAACGACTGGGAAGGGCGTCGCTGCCATCATCTCGTTAGATGGTGTAGATGTTGACAAGGATATCTATATGTTTTTGCAACATTCCTTCAGAGAGCTGCAAAGTCGCCATTCCAATTTCCCGCAGCCAACAAAGGCTCAATTCGAGCGGCTGGCGAGCCGAGCGGGCAGACGTTTTATCGTGGCGTCTACTATGTTGAAGTTTATCGATGATGGATACAATGATCCCCGCGATCGGCTTCATCTCATGCTCGAGCTGACAAGCGACCTGCTACCAGGAACAGAGGTGTACAAGTTATATGACCTCATCCTCTCCACATGTGCTGACCCCGGGCGGGCATACCAGCACTTGTCCGTTGTTGCTGCGCTGGCGGACCCTCTGCCAGTCTCACAAATATCGGAGCTTCTTGGCCCTGGTCAGGGCAGGGATCTCGAGGCAGCACTGGTGCAACTACGGTCTGTTGTTAACATTCCTACCGACAGCACTCTCCCCGTGAATACCTATCACTTATCTGTTCGTGACTACGTATCCGATCCGTCAAACTGCAGCCTCCCTGAAGTACAACATATGACCACGGCCCATTCACTGCTCGCACATGCCTCTTTACGCTTGCTTATAGAAGATATCCCAGAAAGGCCGAACCTCTTGGATGCGCTCTCAGACTTCAAGAGGCAGAGCCAAACTATGCAATCCTGGCGCATGCAACGCCGTCCGCCCAAGGACTTAATGCGCTCATTAGCTTTCATTGTCCAGCCCCTGGAGCCACTGCAAATTCTTACAATTCTTCTGTGGCTTCGGGGAGACCGCAGTTCAAATTTGCAAGCCTGGCTATCGACACTGGATGGGCATGCATGGCTGCAAACCCAAGAAGGGAAACACTGGTTGCGGACGCAGGGGGGGGAGGACTGGCAGAAGACAGAGAGCGGACAAAACTGGCAGTGGAAGCTGAGCCCGCCATCGGACAACAGCACGCGACTAGAACCATTCAACGCACGGGACTCCCCGCAGATCCCGAGCTTTCCGGCGACCAAAAACAGCACGGAACTGGACCTCCAGTACACTGAACCGTCTGCGGAACATGCGCTTCCCTGTGGTCAACATTCGGCCTTCGTAAATCCACTCAGGCGAGAGGAGCTGGTAATTCCAACAAGCAGAGAGCCAGAGTGGCCACTGCCGGGCGCACAATGGTGGCTGCGGACTGAGAGCGGGCGTGAGTGGCTGCGGACTAAGAGCGGGCGTGAGTGGCTGCAGACCCCGACAGGGCTGATGTGGCTGCAGACCCTGGACGGGAGAGAGTGGCTGCAGAACGAGGGTGGGGGGGAGTGGCTGCAGACAGAGAGTGGGACAGAGTGGTTGCAGACCGAGGGTGGGACAGAGTGGCTGCAGACCCTGGACGGGAGAGAGTGGCTGCAGAACGAGGGTGGGGGAGAGTGGCTGCAGACCGAGAGTGGGACAGAGTGGCTGCAGACCGAGGGTGGGACAGAGTGGCTGCAGGCCCCGACTGTACAAGAGTGGCTGAAGACCGGGGGTGGGTGCGAGTGGCTGCTGACCCCGACAGGGCAGATGTGGCTGCTGAACCCGACAGGGCAGATGTGGCTGCTGACCCTGAACGGGAGAAAGTGGCTGCAGACCGAGAGTGGGAGAGTGTGGCTGCAGAGCGAGGGCGGGTCAGAGTGGCTACAGACCGACGATGGGACAGAGTGGCTGAAGACCAAGGGCGGGTGCGAGTGGCTGCAGATCGACGATGGGACAGAGTGGCTGACGACCGAGGGCGGGTGCGAGTGGCTGCAGACACCGAGCGGGCGATGGTGGCTACTGACCCAGGGCGGAGGAGAATGGCTACAGACCCCGAATGGGAGAGAGTGGCTGCAGAGTGGGGGCGGGTCAGAGTGGTTGCAGGGCTCAAGCGCGCGACAGTGGCTGAAGACTCTGACTGGGCAAGAATGGCTGCAGACCCCAACCGGGCAGAGGTGGCTACTGACCCTGGGCGGGAGAGAGTGGCTGCTGACCCTGAACGGTGGAGAATGGCTACAGACCCCGAACGGTAGAGAGTGGCTGCAGAGTGAGGGCGGGTCAGAGTGGCTGCAGGACTCGAGCGCGCAACAGTGGCTGAAGACTCCGACTGGGCAAGAATGGCTGCAGACCCAAAGTGGGCGAGGGTGGTTGCTGACGCAGGGTGGGGGAGAGTGGTTGCTGACACAGGGTGGGGGAGAGTGGCTGCTGACCCCGAACGGGGTGGAACGGCTGCAGATCGAGGGTGGGCCAGAGTGGCTGCAGGCCCCGAGTGGGTTGCAGTGGCTGCAGACCTCGGGCGGGCGAGAATGGCTACAGACCCAGAGGGGGCGAGAGTGGCTGCGGACGCCCCATGGTCAATCATGGCAATCAACTCCTGCGGCGTCTGTTTGGGTAACAATGAGAGAGTTCTCGAGCACGTCGGAGGCAGTCAACAGATTCAAAATCATCCGAAAATCGCGCTTGCAGCCAGCTTTTCAAGCAATCCAACAGTTCAAGAGCTTGCCGGATTTCCTGATGTTTCCGGCATTCCTGGCCTTTAGCCACCACCCAGATCATTCAACAAAAGATTGTTTCACACCAGATACGCAAACCATTCACACCATGAAGGCTTTTTCAAGTTTCGCAAGCGGTGCACGGGTACGAATTCTATCAGCTTCAGATGCTCTCAAGTACGCCTGTCAAAATTGGGCCTTTCATCTCTCGCGAGTTGCGAACCCGTGGGACGATACTCTCAACCCCATATTTACGACGTTCTGGAATAATCATCTCCTCTCCTGGCTCGAAAGGCAGTGGTCTTTGAAGGGCCTGCGATCTTGCCTCGTTGTTCTATCCGAAGGGCAGAAACTTGCAAAGGTCTGTATTTCCAGTAGTTTTCATGATGCAGCACCTGACCCGCACATATAGAAACGTCTCCAAGCCACGATCACCCCAGCAAAGAGTCTGAACTTGTTGCTTTTCGCATTCCGTCTTATTTTCAGGCGTTGAACTACATATTATCTCAGCTTTTTTCATTCCGACGTCATTAGGCCGGTGTAGTGGATCATATGAGTCGCTGCAAAAGCCCATCTAAGTCCTTGATTCAGAATATATCATAGATATCTACATGCAAGACAACTCCTGTGACTTCAATATTGACGAGGTCGGAGGAACACCGAGAATCGGAAACCTCCTAAAACCTCTAGTTCCAATCCTCATGTAGATCATTCTGGTGACACGTGAAGCATGATAGAAGCAGTTGCCGCAGCAGGAATCGAAGCATGAACGGCTGTATCCTACCATCCGCACACGTGCACGATAACTATGTAACTACTTCCTCATTATAAGTTATCCTCATGGGCCAATCAGTCCATCCTGAGCGCAGTATTACTGTGCGATAATTTTGAGAACACAACCAATTACAACAACGAAACATCTACTCCAGAGCCTCATGCAACCCAACCGTGTCCCTCAACCTCCGCGACATAATCTCAATATATCCCTGGTATGATTGCCACTCAGTTCCCAGCGTATCCACCGTCTGACAGGACCATCGCCGTCATCAAAAACCACGCGAACACAGAAGCGAAGGAACTTACCAAATCCAGTGTTGATAACCTCGCCAGCGCACCAACTAATCTTTTGCCCGCGTTCGCCTTGAACGAATCAGAATCTGGAGGTGGAAGAAGCCTGAGAGTGCTCTTCATATTCATGGCTGGCGCTGAGGTAGCGCTGCTCGACATGTCACGCTCGACATAGTTCACCAGATGGCGCCACAGCAACAATAGCACCATCTCAGTAGTGCCTGCGCATACACTCGGTTAATATCACCCAACAATGCATTTCGATATCAATTCTCACCGAGCATGTTTTTGACCTCATCCTGAGCCTCGTTCCTGAGCCGCTCATACTCTCTGAATATCAACGATCTCTTCTGCGTAATATCTAGATCTTGCAGGAAAGCGGGATCAGATACGCTGACGATCTGCGAACCAAAAGTTCAAACCCAAACTCTTGATACAGACATGCAGGCAGGCGTACCTCTTGGATATTGTCGACTCGAATATGATCTCTCGAGGACAATTCAGCAGACAAGTCAGCTATTTGTTTCAACGTCTCTGAAAGATCGTCGCACAGTCCATTCAGCGTCTCGATGGCATCGCCGACTGTTGGTATGGTGGCTATGCCAAATCGTTGTAAGACAATGAGGGGTGGCAGTAAAGAGGACGACCACATACCTACGAAACGAGACGACCGCTCGTCATGTCGAGGGACCGTGACCACAGGAGAAAGCACCAGCGTGATCTCAGGTTCTGCAGTGAAAAATAAAATCAACCAGCGCTCCAGCCAAGCATCTACTACCTTACCAGTGAATTCACTAGCAGTTCCCAGATACTCCACGATCGCCTTGAGGAGCAACCGTTCTTGGCGCCTCAAACTCAGGTCAAATTGAGTAGTCGATCCGTGCCCGGGTGCAAAGACGCTAGCTTGCGAAACTTCAGTGTCCGTCTGAGGTTTCACCGCTTGATTCCAGCTTCTATTTCCAAGGCACCTCGCTGCAAGGCCCAACACAGCACTGTGAATACCACCAAACCCAGAATTTGTCGACATCTAGACCACCATTGTCAGTACTCCAGTAACACAAAGCATGTAACGGGGACTCACCAGCTCAGATTTCGGAACGGAGCGTTAGGATACTTCTGCTCAGCGATACCACGAGGTGGATTTCTTGAACGATCGACAACCCAATCTCTTCAGAATCGTTTTTTAGGAGGATGATGATCGTCTCTCGATGGCTGGATAAAAAGTCGAGCGCCTGATAGCGAGTTAGTCAACGCCCACCCACAAAAAAAGTGAAAAGTAAACTTACCTGACTACTCGCTGTAGCATGCTGAGCTCCCAACGTCGTCAGCATCCCAGCAACAAGCTGAAGCGCCGGCATGAAAATCTGGTGGTATCGCTGAATAGCTGAAGGCAAGAAGGAATCCTGGTCTTCATAAACAACTCAGCACCCAAAAAAAAAATACCTCCGAGGAAGACAAAAACCAACACACCCATAAACGACTGATCTGCTTCTGGTCTCGTGTCCAAGAACTCGCACTGACTCAGGATCGGGAAAATTCGAGCTTCAAGCAACCGTTCCGCCCCCGGCCTCGTTTGTGCCATCCGTATCAAGAAGGACATCTTCGCCTCGTAAACGTACAGAGGATTCAGATCATCTGCATCATTCCCTTCAGTTTTGTCCAGATAAAGCCTACTCACTGTGCACGCACCTGGGTCTGGTTTCAACACATACTGCATTTGCGACTCCGCTTCCTTGAGTCCCTGAACGAAGTTCGACAAAATCCCATAGCGAACCAAAGATGTAAGGAGCATGCGGGACTTGTCCGAGCGGCATAGCTGCGAGAGGGAGTCTAGCAGCATGAAAGCGACGGTCTTCCAAACTTCAGTACCATCGATAGCGTCCCGGGATACGATCGTGACCAGTCTCTCGAGCACGCTTTTCAACGCGGCCAGCGTACCCAGCTCTAGCGCCGAGACATTTGTTGCAGGCGTTGGCGTCCCACGGATGGATCGAGATTCATTCAGGGACAAATCATCGCGTGAGGAGATTGCAGAGAGAGACATCGACATCGACATCGACATCGATAACGAGTGCTTCCCAAATGTCTCCATTGACGCCTCTCCCGAAGGCCTCTGATCACTCCCTCCGATGAGGTGGAAGTAATTGATCAAAGAAGCGTATAGGTTGCCGCGAACCAGCTCCGAACGGTTGTTATCCAGGATACAGTCAAGGATGCTGCGAAGAAGCGCAAACAGTCCTCTCCGCAGGCAAAGAGCCCGCGTCAGTGTCCCCGCCAGCAGACTGAAGCATAACTTGATGACGTCGATCTTCACGCAGCTTCGTGATGCAAGACAGCACGGCTTCCGAAAGGAGAATCGCAGTAGGCTCCTGGATATCAGAGGAACGGATAGCAGTAGGTAGAACGTGTAGCAAGTCAAAGAGCATGTTTTCACGTCTGTCGTGCGGCAGACGCTGGAAGCACTTGGTAAGGGTGATGTCTAATAGCCTCCACCATGCTTCGTATCCGGTAGCGACAGCAAAAGCAACCTCACGGCGATTGTTTTCGATCGCACAGCTCTCCAAGACGTACGAGGTTTCAGCGTTCAGTTTGTCAGCGTGCGCGCTATTGGTGATTCGGCCTTGAGCGTGAAGGGAACGTCGCGCGAGCGTCAACAGGGACAACAGCGCAGATCTATCAACGACTTCGCACCCGGTGCTATCCACACGGATGCAGGACTGGAGGTTGAGCTGACCGAGAAGCTCCAGATCGACAGGATGGACGGCTAAGCTGTCTGACCAGTCAAAGCTAAGGGACTGGACAGACTCGATGATCCTAAGATGAGACTGGCCCATCTCCTGGAACGGTTGCAATGCATCCACATCCCAATCAAGCGTATCTTCACCAGGCATCGCTTCTGAGCCGAATATGATTTGCAAAACCTCCAGAATGCCCTTGTGGTGGCCTTTGCGGGTCAGGACGTGGAGATCAAGGGATACTAGGTCAAGGACGCGAGAGCGTACGCCCATGAACGATCGTAGAGTTGATACGCTGGTGATAACACGAGAACCGTCATGATATAGTACCTCGATGACAGGCTCCTCGTGCGTTTCTGGGGCTTTGGAAGGTATGGCTGCGAGGTGGCGCGCGAAGAAGTCTTCTCGCGTGCGTAGATATCGCATAGTGGACTCCGATGTCCGTGGGTGTACACAGAGCTGGTGGATCACCTGGTAGCAGCGCTCTGCCAGAGCAGGGATAGAAATGAACAATGGATCGACTTGGCGCGCAAGCCTGCGTTCGCGTTCGCGTTCTTTGCCTTTTGCGTGCACTCTTGGGACGCCGGCGTTGACAAGGTCAATGACGACATGGGCGCACGTTTTGCGTGCACCCATTGCGTGTGGATCTTGGATTTGATGCTCGTTTTCTGGGCCACCGAATAACAGGAAATGGCCGATAGTGGGAATGGTCGGTTTGGACGTGAGTTCTGGATGAGCAATTCGAGGATGGCAAGCCGTATCGCCTGATCGAGTGGTTCTTGCGCTTCTCTGTCATGAGCCCCAGCGCCGGTCACCTGTTCAGCCTGCGTCTCGCTAACATCTACATCATCGAATGACTCGACACTGAGTAGCTGCCTGAAACCGCTGAGGATGCGATCCGAGTCGTTGCTGCGCTCGATGAGGGTGGTCAGGTTTGCTGACCGACGATGATAATGCGTGACGATCTTGACGGCGAGAAGGACGAGCTCAGGGTATGAAGGGTACACGACATACGTAGCAATCGCAGGAATATGCTGCGTGCCATACGACAGCGCTTGATCGAAACGCGTGTAATACGACCGAGCATGAGCGACGCCGACAAACTGCGAGCTATCAAACTCTGTGAGGAGCGGTACGAGCACATCAAGGAAGATATCCTGGATGTCCAGAACGCGGTGGACGATTCGCAAAACACGCACGATCGTATTCTTGAAATGCGGTTCTTCATCTGCGAAACCTTTCTCGAAACCTTCTATGCCATCCACAATGTACGTCAAGATGCTGGTTTGTAATAGCGAGGTCGTCAAGAGACGCTGCATGACATCATACCCAGGGTGGACGAGGAGGGGAACGATGGCCTCCCGCTTCAAGACGACATCTTCACCCGATGAGACCAATAGCTCGAGATCGTAGCTCGCGAGGACTCGCTCGACGAAGGACAAACACAAGTCATTCATCTGCCACCTGTCTGAAGGTCGCCTATACTCTCTCCGCGGGATATTAGCGAAAACATTGTCGATAACGAAGGATATATAAGGTGCAATCCCAGGAAGACGATATGGTTGACCAAGGGCATCAGGAATGGTGTTCAGCGGCTCCGAATCCGTTACGAGGTCCTTCAAGGAAAGGCGTTTGGGAGTGTGAATGAGGGTGCTGAGGAGTTTGAGGAAGGGGATCGTAGCGGGATAGAGTTTATGAATTGATTCAACCTCGTCCAGCTCCACCTCGACGCCCTTGACGGGATGCAATACTCCCCCGACACGGGAAGAACTTGCACGGACGTTTATGACTTCTAACCGCTCCATCAATGTCCATACTGATCTGCATATCTCCACTCCAGCAACGCCCGCCCCGGGTTCACAAAATGCTGCGAGGGCGTCAAAGATGGCTCCCTTCAGCTCCAAGGGTATCCCAAGAGGTATCAGCGAGACCAGCGTTGGAATAGCCCTGAAGTGCGAGTTTCCGGAGATCGCGAGGCGGACAGCAACTGAGCACGATACTACCGTAGATAGAAGGCGGAGGAACGCTTGGGCGAGTAAAACATCGTTGGGTCCTATTGCAACCTGTTTCTGCTGCTGCTGTTGGGAGGCAGCTTGAGACTCGGCGAAATGTGATGACCGGAAGCCACTGAACGATCCTCCCAAGTTCTGTTGCGGAGGTGGATGGGGCTTGGGGCTACTGGGTGAAGCTGCCCAGGATTCTAGCAGAGCGAATATGATCAACCAGGACACAGCCGAACCAGCGCTGTAGTGCGATGAGCTTCCAGCTAGGCTGCTCCCCGGTACGACTTCTACACCACCTCTAGCAAGGAAGTTATATGCGAGCTCGCTGCATTGTTGGCCTTTTGCCAAACCAGACAACATATCGTATAACGCAGTGGACATGATAACATCACGAGTTTGCGTGGACCAGACTGCCCATTGAAGGAAGGAAGGAAGTCTGCCTGCATTGGTCTCCGTGAGCTCCAGATAGGTGAGACGATGGGTTTCGGTGAGTGGCGTAGCCCCCCAGAACTGCAGAGCTCGTTCGGGAGGAAGAATGGAGTATAGGAGACCAATGAAGTACAACATGGCGATATCGTTGCGAGGATTTGTTTGAGGGTCTGAGTCTGGCCCAGAATGCGTCAACGATCGGAAGAGACGTGCGCTGGCGAGAACGATGTCCTCCTGACGCTGCTTGATCTTGCGTAGCTCTGAGGATGCATAGGTGATAACCGAGCGCACGAGAGCATCGCAAGCATTCAGAACGGCGAGCTTAAAGTCTTCATGAGGTGGTTCTCTTAGTTGCTCCTGCTCAGGGGTAAGCTCAATGAAGGCTGCGAACGACGTGGCTGGGGAGGTTCTGGACCTCTGCTGCAGCTGGATAAGCGCTGTGGTGAGGTACGTAAATGCATCACCCTGGACGGCGTTCCAAATCTGAGTCTCAAGCTCTGATGTTTTGAAACCCTCCCTGGCCTCCAGAGAGGGGTCTCGGTGACGGGTCTCTGTCAAGAGGAGAGTCCACTTCAGCAACACGGTTGCTTTCAACCCAGTATCCTTCCATTCGGTAGTGCGGGAGAGCTTCTGCTTCATGTATGTTATCATTGTGTTGTCTGTAGCCAGCCGTTGGCGATTCTTGCCACCGACAGAAGAGGGGTCCACCAAATCAAAGGCAGCCAGAATGGCGGTGAGGACATAGAATGTCATAGCATCGTTAGGATTCACGGATAGCCAGTCGAGGGATGTCCGGATATCGGATACCGTGAGACATCCAAGACGGGCGATCTGGAAGTAGACAGTGGCAAGGTATCGTCTCTCGTATTTGAGTGAGTCGCAGCGTGCACTGAGGATGTCGTAACCCAGAGTGGGTG